>NW_022885105.1:0-36214 GCF_011952205.1 Bombus bifarius | reverse complement strand
ATTATATATATAATTAATTATATATTATATTATATATATATTATATATATATTATATATATAATTATATATATATATGTCGGAGATGAAAGGAAAGCCGAAGCCCTTCCTTGGAAATTTTGGGAACATCCTCTAGTACCTTAGCCTAGATTTTATTATAGTTGTAATTGCTTAAGATTTGTAATAAGCGAGATTGGGTTCGAGGTGACAATCGGTCGCTGAACGTAGTCACGGTCACGGGATGGATGTTTTATCTAACGGAGGTCTGGAGTGGTTGTATGTGTTTTCCGAGAAGTGTGGTTGTGGCGGCATGCGGCCTCGAGAGCGGGCCGAGCCTCGTGTGATGTTGCCTCGGAGGTGCCGATGCAATGGGACATACATTGTATTTAGTAACCAAAACTCCAGGCAGAAACTGCCTAGCAACGGCGTTTGGAACTCTCTCGATGCTTCCAACGAGTGTGCCTAGCAACGGCGTTTGGAACCTCCTCGATGCTTCCAAACGGGGATAGAAAACAAAATGCAATCGTACAGGGAGAAAAATCTCCACGAGGCTGGCATTCTTGCGATTGCCTTGGAGAGTGATACATCGAGCATTTTCGACGATCGCATTTGCGTCTAAGTTAGTTTCGCTTAGTACGGAGTTATCCCGGTGACCGTGGATTCGTTTGAACTCAAACATTGCTAATAGTATTATTTAATTTAATTATTCGTAGATCGTATTATTCATTAGGCTTAGTGTTTGTTAGACTTATTATTAGTTGTACTTATTACTTGTTAAGCTTAGTGATAGACCTGTATATACGTGTAAATAAAATCTCGGCTTTGTGAAACGATGGCTAGTCCACATGAAGAGTCGTCGCGCGCCCACAATTCGAATCCTGATCCGACATCAGAAGTGGGATCAGTACCGTTTAAAGTGTTACAAGAGCAAATGGACCTTGTGCGCGAGTTAATTCAGACGCTAGCGCACAAACCGGGGGAGCAACGACCGAGTACGGAATCTAAGGATGCAACGTTACCACGTTTTGACCCCGAAGGCGCGGGCGCCGATCCATCCGCGTGGTGCTCTCATGCTGATCTGATTTTGAAAGACCACCCGATGCAAGAGAGTGCGTTACTTTCCGCTCTAAATCGCGCCCTAAGGGGTTCTGCTGCGCATTGGCTTTCACAAATGGTACGCGGTGGAAAGCTTACCTGGCCAACGTTCAAGGAACAATTTCTTTCGCGTTTTGGTGGCAGAGAGACAGCCGCTTCGGCGTTAATAAGGATATCCAGAGAACGACCGTCGGAGACTGAATCTCCGGGAGCGTCCGAAGTGATCAATGCCCTCGCCCTTTATATGCTGAGTTCACAAGATCGACGCTTTCGGCGACTAACGCTCGCGAATAATGTCAGGACGGAGGACCAATTTCATGATGAAATGAGGATTCTCCCTTACAACGATCAGCCGACATTTTCGCCAAGAAATTCACTAACGGAACCTGAAGCTAAACGCAGCAGGCTATCAGTTCCTCGGATTAAGTGCTACCGCTGTGGTGCTCACGGGCATAGGAGAACGGAGTGTCGCCTGCAAACACAAACGGGGAAGGAGCAGGATATACGAAACCCGAAGGAAAAACGACCAGCCGCATCGTCGAAGGTGACATGCTTCAAATGCCACGAGGAGGGACATATCGCGCCTAATTGCCCATCATCGCGGAAAAGAAACTACGATTCCATTGACGAACGCCGGATCGACTCCTGTGTAGTAGAAGCTCCGGCTGGTAGATTAAGCCATCTGGGTGAGTCGTATCCATTTTACTTTGATTCTGGGGCCGAGTGTTCGTTAATCAAATAGTCCCTAGCCTCGAAATTTTCGGGTAAAAGAATAACCGATGTGGTAGTGATGCGGGGGATCGGGAATACTTGTATTAAGAGTACACTTCAGATTTTGTCCACTGTTCGTATTAACGATCTTACATTGGAGGTAGTTTTTCATGTCCTTGCTGACGATTACCTAAAATACGACATCATGATTGGTCGCGAGATTTTGAGCCAGGGATTCGACGTAAATATCGCGCAAGATAGCCTCGTTATTTGTAAAACAAAGGTCGTTAACGCTTGTGGTAAAGTCGCGGAAGATGCGGTCAACATTAACGAGGTTGACACTGATGTGATCGGTAACTATAAAGATCGATTAATCTCTGTTCTCGAAAAATTTAAAGAATCATTCATTACGGGTTTCCCGTGTACTCGCGTCAGTACGGGCCAGTTGGAAATACGGCTAATCGATCCCAACGTCACCGTGCAGAGAAGCCCTTACAGGCTTAGCGTGGAAGAGCGAAGAATAGTACGCGAGAGGATAGACGAGTTAATTAAAGCACAAATTGTAAAACCTAGTAATTCGCCGTTCGCGAGCCCTATAATACTCGTGAAGAAGAAGGATGGCTCAGACAGATTGTGCGTAGATTTTCGTGCGCTGAATAAAAATACGGTCGCGGATCGGTATCCCTTACCCCTTATTGCTGACCAAATCGCGAGATTGCAGAGTGCGAGGTACTTCATTAGCCTGGACATGGCTAGCGGATTTCACCAGATCCCCATTCACCCTAACTCGACGGAATATACTGCGTTCGTGACCCCCGACGGTCAATACGAATACGTGACGATGCCGTTTGGGTTGAAAAATGCACCAGCCGTTTTCCAGAGAGCCATTTTCAAGGCCTTAGGCGACCTCGCTTATTCGTATGTCGTTGTTTATTTGGACGACGTTCTAATAATCGCCGACTCAATAGATCAAGCTCTAGAAAGGTTGCACACTGTACTAAACACTCTCGTAAACGCCGGATTTTCTTTCAATTTCGCTAAATGTTCTTTTCTGAAGACGTCGGTACTTTATTTGGGATATGTAATTCGTAACGGAGAAGTTTGTCCAAACCCGGGAAAAATACAAGCTTTGAATTCTTTACCTGCACCGTCGACCGTCACACAGCTTAGGCAGTTTATAGGTTTGGCCTCTTACTTCCGAAAATTTATTCCTAAATTTTCGCAAGTGATGAAACCCTTGTACGCACTCACTTCTAGTAACAAGCACATAACTTGGACGGACAGGCACGAAAAGATAAGACAACAGATAATTTCCGTTCTGACCGACGCGCCGGTGTTAATGATATTTGATCCCAATCGGCCCATAGAGCTACATACCGACGCTAGTTCGGAGGGGTATGGAGCTATTTTAATGCATAGAGTCGAAAAGGAAAACAGAGTCATCGAATATTATAGTAAAAGGACCAGTCCCGCGGAATCTAGGTATCATTCGTACGAACTGGAGACACTAGCAGTAGTAAGCGCCGTTAAGCATTTCCGACACTACTTACATGGACGGAAATTCTTAGTAGTTACGGACTGTAATTCTTTGAAAGCCTCCAGCAACAAAGTAAACTTAAACGACCGGGTTTATAGGTGGGGTGGGCTTATTTGCAAACATTCGATTTTGACATCATGTATCGAGAGGGTAAACGAATGGCCCACGTAGATTTCTTTTCGCGAAACCCCGTAGACTTGAATCGCCGTATGATAGACAAGGTCGCAGAGAAAGAGATTAATCTGGCCGAGATCTCCGAAGACTGGCTATTAGCGGAACAACGTCGCGATCCGCAAATCTCCGAAATCGTTAATAAATTACAGAACGAAGAGCTCGCGGAAGATATCGCGAATACCTACGAACTGCGATCCGGTACACTTGACCGTAAAGTACAACGAAAGGGCAGAACCCTTTGCTTACCCATTGTTCCGAGAGGTTTTAGATGGTCCGTCATCAACCATGTGCATCAGTCAATTATGCACTTAGGATGGGATAAAACGCTCGAGAAGCTCTATGAGTATTATTGGTTCGAGGGAATGGCGAAGTATATTCGCAAGTTTGTCGAGAACTGCCATGCTTGTAGAGTTTCGAAGGCTAGTTCAGGTAAAATACAGGCTGAACTGCATCCTATACCTAAGACCGGCATACCGTGGCATACGGTGCATATGGACATAACGGGCAAGCTGAGTGGCAAGAATGACTCGAAAGAGTATGTCGTCGTCTTGATCGATGCCTTTACGAAATTCGTGCACTTATATCACACACGCAAATTGGATTCGCTCAGCGTTATCCAGGTACTTAAGTCCGCCGTGTTTTTGTTCGGTAGTCCCTGTCGGATAATAGCAGATCAGGGTAGATGTTTCACGGGCCGGGAATTTCAAGAATTCTGTGCAAGCAAACAAATCAAAGTTCATTTGATCGCGACCGGTGCAAGTAGGGCCAATGGGCAGGTGGAGCGTGTTATGAGCACGTTAAAAAATATGTTCACAACGGTAGAAACGACCGGGCGTTCATGGCAAGACGCGATCGGGGAGATGCAATTGGCTTTGAATTGCACCATCAACCGCGTAACCAAATCGAGTCCTTTAGAGTTATTGATTGGTAGAGCAGCAAGACCGTATGACTTATTACTACCTGATAACATTGAGGAAAAAGAAATAGATATCTCCAGTGTAAGACAACAGGCAATAAAAGAGATGGAAACTAGTGCTAGGTATGACAAAGAGAGATTCGATAAAACCAAAGCTAAAGTAGTTAGGTTTAATCCTGGTGATTTGGTACTACGCCAAAATGAAGAAAGGAACCAGACAAAATTGGATCCAAAATTCAGGGGTCCGTTTGTGATATCGGAGGTCCTGGAAGGAGACCGATATACCTTGAAAACACTGGATGGGAAAAGGTCATACAAGTACAGTCATGACAGGTTAAGGAAAATGCCGGATAGTCGCATTCCTGCGGAGTTGGATGTCTGTTGTGATGACGAGAACAGTGACCATGGCGATGTGAGTACCCCGATCCCAGAGGATCGTAGAATTATATGAGCCCAGGTGCGGCCATGGGACGGAGTTCAGTGCGGTCAGGCACTGGGAGTGACGATGTCACGAAGCTGGGAGCCGGTTTAGTACCGACAGCGACGATGTCACGAAGCTGGGAGCCGGTTTAGTACCGACAGCGACGATGTCACGAAGCTGGGAGCCGGTTTAGTACCGACAGCGACGATGTCACGAAGCTGGGAGCCGGTTTAGTACCGACAGCGACAATGCCACGAGGTTGGAGCTGGTTTAGTACCGATAGCGACAATGTCACGAGGTTGGAGCTGGTCTAGTACCGACAGCGACAATGTCACGGATTTGGAGCTGGTCTAGTACCGACAGCGACGATGTCACGAAGCTGGAGCTGGTCTAGTACCGACAGTGACAATGTCACGAGGCTGGAGGCGGTCTAGTGTTGACAGCGATCGTGTTACGAAGCTGGTTATGTAACGAACTTTGAGAGTATGTGCGATTCGAAGGATGAGACCCATTTGGGTGTGAAATCGAGAATGGTCCGTCATGTCATTACGACCCGACTGAAAGCACGCAGAATGCAACTGGCACTTTGAATGCTAATCACAATGACACTAATCTTGTTTCCTTTTGTTTTGTTGACGAAGGTACACCCGAGGACGTGTGATAGTCAGGATGGCCGTGTCGGAGATGAAAGGAAAGCCGAAGCCCTTCCTTGGAAATTTTGGGAACATCCTCTAGTACCTTAGCCTAGATTTTATTATAGTTGTAATTGCTTAAGATTTGTAATAAGCGAGATTGGGTTCGAGGTGACAATCGGTCGCTGAACGTAGTCACGGTCACGGGATGGATGTTTTATCTAACGGAGGTCTGGAGTGGTTGTATGTGTTTTCCGAGAAGTGTGGTTGTGGCGGCATGCGGCCTCGAGAGCGGGCCGAGCCACGTGTGATGTTGCCTCGGAGGTGCCGATGCAATGGGACATACATTGTATTTAGTAACCAAAACTCCAGGCAGAAACTGCCTAGCAACGGCGTTTGGAACTCTCTCGATGCTTCCAACGAGTGTGCCTAGCAACGGCGTTTGGAACCTTCTCGATGCTTCCAAACGGGGATAGAAAACAAAATGCAATCGTACAGGGAGAAAAATCTCCACGAGGCTGGCATTCTTGCGATTGCCTTGGAGAGTGATACATCGAGCATTTTCGACGATCGCATTTGCGTCTAAGTTAGTTTCGCTTAGTAAGGAGTTATCCCGGTGACCGTGGATTCGTTTGAACTCAAACATTGCTAATAGTATTATTTAATTTAATTATTCGTAGATCGTATTATTCATTAGGCTTAGTGTTTGTTAGACTTATTATTAGTTGTACTTATTATTTGTTAAGCTTAGTGATAGACCTGTATATACGTGTAAATAAAATCTCGGCTTTGTGAAACGATGGCTAGTCCACATGAAGAGTCGTCGCGCGCCCACAATTCGAATCCTGATCCGACATATATATATATAATTAATTAAAAAGGGGGAAATATAAAATTAAAAATACATATATTTGACAAACATAAAATAGATATCACATTTAAAAAAAATATATATATATCATACATAAAAACAAAAGACATTTAAAAGGAAAAAAATAATAATAATAAGGAACCTCTGATGGAAATGCCTCCGCAAACATTGTTCGAACGTCGATCACCGAAACCTAGGGAAACAACAAGAAAGGAAAAAACATCAAAATCGCAAAACCAATCATAAGCGTACCCCCAGCGGACCACCACCGTGTGGGGGATGGCATAAATAAGCAAAGCAACGTAGAGCAGGGCTCATTATTATTCCGGTGAACATTCTTATTACGTCCATTGCTCATTATTATTCCGGTGAACATTCTTATTACGTCCATTGCTCATTATTATTCTGGTGAACGTTCTTATTACGTTCATTGCTCATTATTATTCCGGTGAACATTCTTATTACGTTCATTATTCTTCGTTCATTATTCTTTGCTCATTATTATTCTGGTAAACATTCTTATTACGCTCATTATTCTTCGCTCATTATTATAGTGATCATTGTTATTACCGTTCATTTTATTACCGTTTTTACCATTTTAAAAATTACCATTTTTATTACCCTTGCGAAGGCATCTCCATCAGAGGTTCCTTATTATTATTATTTTTTTCCTTTTAAATGTCTTTTGTTTTTATGTATGATATATATATATGTTTATATATTTTTTAAATGTGATATCTATTTTATGGTTGTTAAATATATGCATTTTAATTTTATATTTCCCCCTTTTTAATTGATTATATATATATATATATATATATATTTTACATTTGTAGTTGCGCACAGATTTTATTAAAGAAAAGTGTTAACAATGTGTTTTCATGATTTATTTCTCGCGCCTGACTTCCATTAATCCTTAATATTCCTGTCGCCGTGACGCGTGTAAATCTAACATGGCTGCTCATAAATGTCATCAGCAAAGTTATAGTGACGGGTCTTTAATTTTGTTTAATATCGAAGTAATTTTCCGTCTGCCGCTCGTTTTTCCTTATTCTACCGCAATTAGAACATTTATTTATTAATATTGCTTTAAAGTGACAAAAGTATTGTTCGTGTGAATATACGTATATATATATATATATATATATTTATGTTGTGTGTCATTTTAATATGGCTAATGTTTTGTAATTCTTCGATTGCGTTATTTATTGTTTTGAGTATATATATACGTATACGAATATATATATATATATATATATTTATGTTGTGTGTCATTTTAATACGGCTAATGTTTTGTAATTCTTCGATTGCGTTATTTATTGTTTTGAGTATATATATACGTATACGAATATATACGTATATATATATATACACGTATTCATATGCATATTTCTCTTGGCAGTGTAGTATTCATACGAAATGAAATGTCAATTATTTATTTATCCTTTACCGGAATGTAGGCTAGTTTTAAGTATGTATCTTAGATTATCGGTTTGATAGAATTCGCACACATATATATATTTCTGACAATGTAACCTTCATTTCTTTAATAATACAATATTGTATGTTTTATGTATTCGTTAAACTATTAGTTTTTGACTTCATGTATACTTATATTTCATAAATTGATAATATTGTATTTATTGCATAGTATTGGAAGCACTGTCTCTAATATTTACTAGGTTATTACATGTTCGGCATATATGTTTATACTTATATGTAACTCTCCAAATTGATTGATTGAAATATATTTATATATATATATATATATTCCTGGCGTTTCAATTATTTTCTCCTTTTGTAGTTATTCTTATTTCCTGGTTTATTTAGAATTGTGTGTATATGTATTTTGTTTATTGGTTGGATCCGTTAATCGCCCTCGTTTTGTTAATCCTTCCTTTCGTTTCGTAGTGCCGTGTGTTCGTTTGTGCATTCAAATCCTTATTCGCGTGTTTTGTATAGAATGGTTTCCTTGTTCTTGTTACGGCGCGTGCGGAGCGCGGGACGTGACACCCCCGCCCTTGGAATTCAAATTTCCAAAGGAAATTTGACTGATGGTATCTCTGAGTTCGCTCAAGGCGGACGTAGATGTCGTTGGTAGTTGAGTGACTACCGGTGTTATCGATATCCCTTGAGGTTGTGCTGTTTGATCATCGATATTTCGTCTTATTTTGAGGTATAGTAGAGGGTGGGTGACTGAGCCGCATATTGCTCCTAATAGGGCGATTCCACATTCGTAAGTTTCACGTAACTGGTATCCGTGTGCGGCTATATCTATTATTGTTTTGATTAGTTTAAATATTGCGAGTATTCCAAATGTTGCTGCACTGACAGTTCCAAATTCCATAAAACCAGTCCATAAGCTTGATACGGTATTTTTCGCTATTGTCGTTAATGTGTTTTGTCCATCATTCCCAGGATGTTTACTGTTTCAGGGACGATTGTTTTTCCTGTTGCTCCTCTGGCCAATGCGTTCAAGACTGCAGATTTTCTGCCGGGAACATGACGTGGTCCCGTAGTGCATCGAGGTCTTTTGGGTATACATTCCGCTCGTGGCCAACGACGATGGTGCTGAATATCGCCACGTTTGGCGCACGTCCGGGCGGAGTTCCTGTGGTGCGATTCCTTTGCCAAACGGGTAGTTCCGAGTAGCATTTTGTTGTATGTCGTACCTTTACTTGTACCGGAATGCATTTGACTATATGGACCGCTTCTCCTGCGATCAAAGCCATGTGTCCTGGGTTTTGGTTATGGTGTATGCAAATTCGTCGGGCGGTAAGTTTGCCAAGCTTAAAGCGTTCTCTATTAGTTTCTTCTGTGTGGTGTATCTTTGTGTCAGTGTATCATGGTATAATGTTTTCATTTCTCGAGTTTATCAGAAATAGGAATAACCTTTTATAGAAAAAGAAAATTTTATATTTATATATATTTGTTAAGGAAATTCGAGGATATGGGAATACAAATTATTGCCTACATTTCCCACACAACAGTTATACATCTATATTACTCTCTGAAGAACGTCTTGCACGCACGCTGGTCGCCAACCGACTATCCTAGATTCTTCTAACATCTGGCAACAGTCTTTTGTCTCCACTAAAACCTTGACGCCCTCTGGCCCTTACACACACACTCTCATGTACAGTGTAAATGTATCACTTCCCTAACAATGTTATATTTTTTTTCTTTCCTTTTTTCTTCTTCCCCTTTTCTTTTTTTTTTTGTTTTTTTTATTGTTAAAACCTTTGTTTTATTTTAGGTTTTACGTACTTGTTATCAGTGAAAATAAATATTATGAATACTACTTGGATTGTAATTATATATATATATATGCGTACGTATTGGTAAGCAGTATGAATGAGATTTGTTTTATTGTTATAAATATATAAGTATATATCATCAATAGGAATAAATATCACAAATGTACCTTGTTTTCGAGTATATATATATATATATATGTGCGTGCAATGGTAAATATGGCGGCTTATTTTTATGAGTCACTTGCATTATCAATGGAAGTGAATGTTATAAATATCGCCTACTTTACAACATGCGTGTATATATATATAGTGGTGAACATAAGTGAAAATTATATGCATAGTTATAAATGTTGTTTGTTTACAGGTGGATAGCATCAGTGTTTGGTTTCGTGAGTGGCGTACAAATACTTTACAGTTCCACTGTGTGGATTGCTATTCATGTTCTTCCATCCGTCGTTCAGAAAATGGTTGATGAGTTCGCCATCAGTTCTGTACACACATATAAAAATAGTTAATGTATATATGTAGTATCGTGAGTGAGAGGCCTGGGAGTTGGCGGGTGAACCGCGTGGAATGTCGCGAGAGCCGAGGCGTTTGTTTTTGATCGCGTAGTTTTGGAAAGAGGAGACCTACGTGATCTTGGCCACGAGCGGTTGCCAAGGGACGGGAGAAAAGGAATCAACAAACAGAGTTTGCGAGTGGCGTTGCCGAGAGAGTGTTGATTGCATTTTGTGAAAGTCGAGTCGTTATCTAATTATTTAGTTGTGCTGTTTTCTGTACGTTTGGTGTGAATAGCTCAGGTTGAACAACAATCGTCTTTTTCTGTCCGATTAACATCTGTATCATCCATTCCTTGTAAATATATTATATCACGATATTACATATATATATTATTTATTTCTTTTTATATATATAATTTTCGTTTGGATCTGTTCCTTTGTACGAATACTGTATCCCTGTATATAATATAATATATATAATATGTTATAATTATGTTAGTTGTTATTTATTATATATATTTTCCTTAACTCTCTCCCCCTTTTTCTTGTGTTTTTTTTTTTTTATTAGTACCTAACATTGCTATTATGATACTGTATTGTATTGCATTGGCTGTTATTTGTATGTGCGCGCGACGAATTTTTCAACATGGTCGCTCGCGTGTCTCTTTGGTATGGCGTTGGTTTAATGTCAACAGTAACGTGTTGTTGAAATAACTAATTAATTGTTAATCACTATAATTTTATTTAGTAGTGTTTTGTAATATTGTTTTGTGTTTCATGATATTGTGTGTGTCAATACCGTGTGCTACTTTAATGCGATAGCATGGAATGTATTGTTACCGAATTTCAATAGTCATTGTTTCGATTATACGTGACTTGCATTTATGTAAGTCTCGTTTAATTTAGTTAATGTTCTGTGTATTGTGTTACCAGTTATTTCGTGTAGCATAACTTTATTCCTTTGCACCGAGTTCAGTCATGTCTTGTCGTTAATATTTAGTTAGTCTATCTTGATTAATATATATATTTAACAAATATTTAAGAAACAATGGCGAGTGTAGTGGAATCGTTGGACGAAGAAATGGTTTTGACATTGTCGGAAAAGCTTAAAGCATGGGATGCGAACTTTCGCGATATGAGTGCAAAACTCGCCGAATTACAAAGCGGCTTATTCGAACTTAAAACAAAACAAGAACCTAAAACACCCGCATCGCCGCCGACAACGCAACAAGAGACGGTCCAGCCGAGTGGACATACCCAGCCAATTAAGCTAAAAGATGCGATCGAATCGGTGCCAGTGTTTGACGGATATCGACCGTCGGTATTCCACTTTTTAAGAGCTTGTGAGCGCGCGCGAAATATGATTCCCAGATATCAAGAACCTCAATTGGTAAAATTGATAGTAAATAAGCTCCGTGGACACGCGCTCCTCGCCATCGAAGACACAGAATTAATGAGTCTAAACGATTTCGGAAACAAATTAAAGGATCTATTCGGCCCAAAGAAATCTCTTAACGAATATAAAGGGGAATTAGGAACGATATTTCAACGACCCGGGGAAGACATATTACATTATATGGATCGCGTTAGAAATCTTAGATTGGCAATAATGGACGGAGAAAGAGGCGACTACGGCATCATATCCCCCGATATCCAAGATACTATAGATTGGGAAACGAAAGAAGCTTTCGTTAAAGGACTTCCGAACGAGGTATATGTGCGAGTAAAAATAGCAGGGTACCATACTTTAGAAGATGCGTATCGTCAAGCCGTCAAAGCAACACACGAATTGAAACAAATAACCGATAGAACGCGACCCCAACGACCGACACCCTCGAACTATTACAGACGCGACAACGCACATCCTTCGAACACTAACAACAATATCAGGAACAACCGCCAAGATCGAAGATCGCTACCTCCATCGCAGAATTTTTTGAATTCTACAAGACAAAATATCACGTGTAACTATTGCAAAAAACCCGGGCATCTAGTGAAAGACTGTTACAAATTTAAAGCCCGAGTAGATGCCGGATTAATCGTACCCTATGCTTCGAGACCATCGGGAAACCAAACACGTCCTTCGGGAGAATGGGGCGAGCCACGAAGGAACGATACGCCGGATCGCCCAAGAGTACAGGCGGCAACCAGGCGACCGGCGCCGACGGCAACAAACACAACAAGGACAGCCACCCCCGCGAGATCGACTCCACCACCCATAACGAGAGACAGAGCGAACGCAATGCCGACCATAAGATCGAACGAACAACCACTAAATATTGTGGGGGAGTCATCCCACAACCAAACGAGGTCACAGACAGAGAATCCAGAATCTCAAGGCAAAAGGAAAAGAGTGAAGCACAAGCAACCGGCGAAGGAAAATCATCAGGAGTTGAATTCAGATTCGGAAGGCGACCTCTCCGAATTATTTCAATAAAATTTAACGATTCCCCAACGACCCCAACTGCACGAATAGTTTCCCCAGATCTAAAGACTAAGACGAGTTTATTATTAGACTCTGGATCGGAAATCAACATTATCAAGAAACCTGCTATACTCGATTCAGCCATCATCGACGAAAAGGAATCAATCGAAGTGCGAGGAATTACGGCAACGAGCCTGGTCTTCTTAGGGCAGACGGTAATACAGGTTGCGGGCCATCCGGTTGTTTTTCATGTAGTCGATGATTCATTGCTAATCGATCAAGACGGAATCCTAGGACCCGAATTTTTTGCAGGTTGTAAGGCTCGTTTAGATTATGACGGAAAACATATCAGATGGGGAAATATTTATATTCCCTTCGATACTAAAGAAAAAATAATTATACCGAAGCGAAGTTCAATAACGTGTTCGATTAATATCGCTAATCCAGAGATAAAAGAGGGATTTATTCCAAGAATCGAGCCGAACAAGGGAATCTATTTTGGTAATGCAGTTGTGAGGAATCATAAAGGAAAAGGTTACATAAGAGTAATAAATACTACTTCGAGAGATTACGTATTTACAACACCAACGATGGTAATTAAAGAATTTGAAAATCCCCCCCCCCCCGCTTCCTAGGACAGCGTGCAATACAGTTCTAAGATCGGAGGAAAGTAGATACGATAAAATAAATGAGTTACTACGACTCGAACATTTGAACGAAGAAGAAAAGGAAAATGCTAAAAAATTGATTCGTAATAATCAAGATAGGTTTCATATTCCAGGAGATACATTGGAAGCAACCGAAGTTCTGGAACATAGGATAATTACAACGGATAATATACCCATCAATACTAAACAGTATCGATATCCACCAATACATCGAGAAGAAATAAATCGACAGGTCCAAGAACTACTAGATACGGACGTAGTGGAACCATCAATATCTCCATATAACTCCCCGTTATGGATTGTGCCCAAAAACCCGATTCGCAAGGAAATAAGCGCTGGAGATTAGTCATCGATTATAGAAAATTGAACGATAAAACGATTGGCGATGCCTTCCCACTACCCAACATTACAGAAATATTGGATCAATTAGGAAGTGCAAAATATTTTTCCACGTTTGACTTGGCATCGGGCTTTCACCAGATCCGTATGTCACAGGAAGATGCCCACAAAACTGCATTTTCGACACCATACGGGCATTTTCAATTCAAAAGAATGCCCTTTGGATTAAAAGATGCCCCAGCAACATTTCAACGTTTGATGAATTCAATATTATCTGGTCTGCAAGGAATAGAACTATTCGTCTATCTGGATGACATAGTGATTTATTCCACGTCTCTCCAAGAACACGAAATTAAATTTAATAAATTAATGGAAAGACTGAGGAAAGCTAAATTACGATTACAACCTGATAAGTGCGAATTTTTACGACACGAGGTGAATTATTTAGGACATATAATTAGTGAGGATGGCGTGAAACCCGACCCAAAGAAAGTCGAAGCCGTATCAAAATTTCCACGACCAAAGAGGGCGAAAAATATCAAACAATTTCTGGGACTAGCAGGATATTACAGAAGATTTATACCCCGATTTCCCCAAGGTCGCGAAACCATTGACACAACTATTAAAGAAAGACACTCCCTTTAAATGGACAGAAAATCAAGAAAACGCATTCAATAATTTAAAGACAGCGTTAGTGACGAAACCCATCCTGCAATATCCGGACTTTTCTAAACCCTTTAACCTTACTACAGACGCATCAGGATATGCAATAAGCGGTGTACTGAGTCAAGGGCCAGTCGGAAAGGATTTGCCGATTGCGTATACCTCAAGGCTATTAAATCCCGCCGAACAAAACTACTCTGCCATAGAAAAGGAGTGTCTGGCAATTGTTTACAGCGCAATGCACTTCCGACCGTATCTTTACGGAAGAAAGTTTACCATCGTAACCGATCATAAACCTTTAGTGTGGATGCATTCTATCAAAGATCCTACTTCAAGAATTTGGAAATGGAAATTAAAGTTATCGGACTTCGAATTTGATATTGTATACAAAGAAGGCAGGGCGAACGCAAACGCAGACGCATTATCTAGGAACCCTCCGGAAGTTTGTTTACCAATCAGAAAGAGAGAGGAAGTCTCACCGATTCGCTATCCTGTCTCAAAAAGATTCGAAATAGATACGTCAACCGAAGACTCTCCCATATTCGAAGCTAAACCACACGTCTTGCCTCAATCCAGTGATTCTAAAAATCAAGGAAAGGGTTTTACCCGAAAACATTTTACAATAGAAGAAACCCCCATAAAATATTTAGACCAAGCATTAGCAGAAATCGATGTAAGTACAGATAGAGAAATAACCAATCGAGAAAAAGAAGGCACGGATACAACAAGCGAAAAAGAGACCTCCACTGTAATTCCAGAACTAATTCAACAACGAGAAAAGGACACGAGACCTACGATAATTGCGGAACTAAGAATTTCAGAAACCCGAGACTCAATTGCGAGAGTAAATGACCATAAAGTAGTATTTATAGATATACATGGCAATCCGATAGATAAAGGAGCCTTAGAAATGAAGGAAACGGGAAAATTACCTCGTTATGAAGATTTAATGTTAGAAAAAGCAAGATTGAATTACGATTCTGGAAAATACATTGTATTCCTACCGATAAAGGAAAATAGAAATATTCCAATAACACCAGAAAATTTATTAAACTCGCTAAGATCTCTATTAGACGCAGTAAATGAAAAACAGTTAACTTCGTTCAGCATTAGCAAAGGAAACTTGGAGGAAATACCCTGGCGATATACAATCAGAAAATTAAAGGAAATATTTATGGAAAAAACCTTAACCATCACCATTTGCACTGGGGAAGTAATTACCCCATCTGTGGAAGCGCGGAACAACATAATACGAGAAAAACATGAATCAAGCGTAGCAGGACACAAAGGAATAACAAAAACTTATCAAAGAATACGACAACATTACTATTGGGAAAATATGAAAAAGGAAATTCAAGATTACGTAAGAACATGTAAGGAATGTCAATTGAAGAAACTCACAAGAATAAAAGCAAAGCAACCAATGGTACTTACAGACACACCAGGTAAAGCGTTCGATAAGGTTAGTATGGATATTATAGGTCCATTACCAAAAACCCAAAGGGGAAACGAATATATATTAACTATCCAAGACTTATTAACAAAATACTCAACTGGGATTCCACTAGGAGGAATCTCTTCAGCCGAGATAGCGGACGTTTTTGTAAAGCGATTTATTTGTCGTTTCGGGTCACCGAGAGCTATTCTCACTGATCAAGGAACGAACTTTACATCCTCACTAATGAAGAAAGTAGCAAAGAGATTCCGCATCAAACAATATACCACGACGGCATATCATCCACAAAGTAACGGTTCAATCGAAAGATCTCACCACGTGCCGATAGAATATCTCAAATTATATATTGAAAATTCCAAAAATTGGGACAAATGGGTAGAATTAGCTATGTTTTCCTATAATACCTCTGTACACGAAGGAACGAAATTCTCCCCGCACAAATTAGTTTCGGACATCTAGCCAGAGAACCTATTGGTGAAGTAACAATCGAAGAGAACACGGAACCAACATGCGCAGAATATCTCGAAGATTTGTTCGAAAAAATTAACACCGTACAACGAATGGCAAGAGAAAATTTGATAAAATCCAAACTAAGATCAAAAGAATATTACGACTGACGAATCAACCCCCCAGATTTTAAAATAGGAGATTCGATATATTTACTAAAAGAACCCAGTAAAGGAAAATTCTCCGATCAATATACTGGGCCATACAAAGTGCTAGAAATCTTGCAGAACCAAAACGTCAAGATCGAAGTAAAAGGGATTCCGCGAACGGTGCATTTAAACAAGTTAAAACTAGCGCATAATCGAAATAAGCAATGAATAAAGCGATTTCAGTGGGCAACGTAGTGCGGTAGTATATGTTATAGTGCTGTTCGTCGAATAATACAGATATCGAACACCTAAAAGGAAAAAGGAAAATTATTATACGTGTTTCAATTATTGCTTAAATATAAAACGTGTTAACTCAATGAACAATTAACTAGTGAAAGTGAAAGTTACCTTGTGAACAAGTGATCAACATACAAGAAAGTGTACGTGCAAGTATAGGTTATGGATCATTGTTCGTGGAACACAATGTATGACAGCTACCTAAAATAAGTGAATAAATTAGTTTCAATTGTCTCGGTGCAAAATACAAGGTTACTAAATGTTATAACTATATTATGGATAAATCAAAAGGAGGTGTAACACTGTTCTTCGAATAATACAGATAGCGAAAACCTAAAAAGAAAAAGGGAAAATTATTATGTGTACTCCAATTATTGTTTGAATATACAACATGTCGTTTCAATAAATAATTAAAAGAGGGGAAGTGAAAGTTACCTTGTAAACAAGTAATCATCATACAAGAAGGTCTACATGCAAAATAGGTTATGGCTCCCTGCTTGCGGAACACCATGTACCAGCTGAAAATAAACGAACGAATTAACTTCAATTGCCTTAATGCAAAGAGCATCATCGCTAAATGTTATAATGGTGCTGTGGAGGCGTGGCACTGTTCGTCGAATGACACAGATAGCGGAAACTTGGAAAAAGAAAAGAAGTTTATTACGAGTGTTCCAATTACTGTTTGAATGTAAAACGTGTTAGTTCAACGAATAACGAAAACAGTGAAAGTGCAACTTACCTCGTGAACAATCAATCACCATACAAGGAAGTGTACATGCATGGATTTCGCAGATTAACAAGAAGAAATAAAATAGCTGATAAATATAGAAAGTGGTTAGAAAATAATTAAGATAGATTAATTGAGAGTTAGTAATAAATATAACCGGAGTAAAAGGATATTTTATTATGTATTAATCTACGTAGTATTGTTATATTATTATATCTAACATGTAGAAATGGATTTTGTACGCATATATGTATATAATTCCAATCCAAGTAGTATTCATAATATTTATTTTCACTGATAACAAGTACGTAAAACCTAAAATAAAACAAAGGTTTTAACAATAAGCAAAAAACAAAAAAAAAAAAAGAAAAAGGGGAAGAAGAAAAAGAAAGAAGAAAAAAAGGAAAGAAAAAAAATATAATATATATAAATATAAAATTTTCTTTTTCTATAAAAGGTTATTCCTATTTCTGATAAACTGGAGAAATGAAAACATTATACCATGATACACTGACGCAAAGATACACCACACAGAAGAAACTAATAGAGAACGCTTTAAGCTTGGCAAACTTACCGCCCGACGAATTTGCATACACCATAACCAAAACCCAGGACACATGGCTTTGATTGTTATTTAATAAGGTTTTGGGTTTATAAAATAACGATTCACTTAGATTCGTTTTCTCCAATATATTTCAGTCTTATAACACGTCTTACCACACAGGAATCTCCAAGTCAATAGAACAACGTGGTCGACTTCTAAGACAAAAGAGCGTCGTTAGAAGTCGTACCAACTTAGCTTGTAGTAAGCAGCGATCGTACCAACTTAACATTTCTCAACACTCCCCTTTGATCGCTAGTTTCTAGAAGCCCCATAGCTTTGGTAAATTGCTGAGTCTTAATCCTATTTAGGCCTTTGGTGAGAATGTCAGCCATATTCTCAGGACTAGGTACATAAGTATAATCTAGTATCCCCCTCGATACGCAGTTCTTAACGTAAAAGTAACGCACTTGGACGTGCTTAGAACTCTCAGCAACTATTTCGTCCTTTGACCATGAAATAGCTCCGATATTATCGCAGAATATCTTGCAGGGGCGAGGGCAATATGACAGTTGACCCAATTCCTTTAACAGTAAAGAAATCCACACTGTTTCCCTTGCTGCTTCCTGCATTGCCACAAATTCCGCTTCGCACGTCGATTGAGCTATAATCGGTTGTTTTTTGGATAGCCAGGATATCGCACCACCAGCGAGTATGAACACATACCCGCTCCTGGATTTCCTGTCTACCGTACAACCCGCAAAATCCGAGTCGCAAAACACCTTCAGAGGTTGCCCGGTCCTTTGGTATACTAACTTCAAGTCTTTGGTCTTTAGTAAATATCTGAATACCCGCTTCACTGCTTTCCAATCGGATACAGTCGGATTCGCGCATCTTTGGCTTAGTTTCCCTATTGCACACGCAACATCAGGACGACTTACAGTAGCTACATACATTATGTGCCCCACAGCTTGTTCATATAATTTACTGTCGAAAGGCTCATTACGTTCAATATCAAAACCAGCCTCACATTCTCTAGCTAGCGGTGTCGACACTCCCACCACCCCAACCTCACGAGTAATGTCAAACAGATCCAGCATTTGACCTATCTGTACAGATTGATCGAATACTACAGTGGTGCTGTTTGGCTTACTCAGGTGGATGGACAGAAATTGAGTGTCTACACCTAGCATTCTAACATCTAATTTGTCCTTAATCCTAGTTTTGAATATCTCAATCCACTCATTCGTCCCAAACACAAGGATGTCGTCCACATACACAGCTACAATAAATTTTTTAGACGCATCCACATACACACATGGACCACTCAAGCATGGGTTCAGACTCATACCTCTTAAAATGCTATTGATGTGTCTAAACCACATTCTTCCAGCTTGCTTCAGTCCATACAGGCTCTTTTTGAGCTTACACACAAATTTAGTTCTGTCTTTACCTGGAACTCTAAAGAGTTCTGGTTGCTCCATGTATATATCCTCATCCAGAGGGCTGTTGAGATACGCACATTCCACATCGATGTGTTCGTAAACCCACTCATTTTCCGCACATAGAGCAAGCAGAATTCTTAGAGTTCTGCGTTTTACTATTGGACTAAAGGTTTCTGAATAATCTACTCCAGGCCTCTGCCAGAATCCCCGAGCTACTAGCCTAGCCTTATACCTATCAGGGTCTCTCTTTATCACAAGCACCCACTTACAGTCTATAACGTTTTTATTTAAGGGTCTTTGCACAATGTCCCACACATCTTTACTTTTTAGATTGTCTAGTTCCTTCCTTATTGCATCAGTCCATTTTTGAGCGTCTGGCCCCCTCAGGGCTTCATACACATTCACAGGTACACACACGTTTTGAGCTTTACAAACAGTCGCAGTGTGAGCACAACAATCACATATTCTTGGTTTGTGTAGTCTTGCCGACCTCCTCGGCACAAACGGTACACTCACAGTATTCACTGGATTGTCCTCACACGTTAAACTGTCCATAAAGTAGTCGGTTTCCCCTTCGTCGTTTTCTCCGTCACTCTGTGTCTCGACGTCAGTTTGACCGGCTTCTCCCCTATGTTCAAAGGTTTCTACATCCCATATCCATTCCGAGGACTTATCCTTTATATGGTTCGTTTCCGCCTTAGCGCTCTTGTAGGGAAACGTGTTCTCCTCGAACCTGACATGACAGGATATTATCACCTTTTGGATCTTCGGTAGGTAAATTCTATAACCTTTGACCTGTCTGTCATATCCCACAAATATCCCCTCATCCGCTCTGCTCTCGAATTTTCCTCCGCTTGGACTCTTTAGATACCAGACTCTGCATCCAAACACTCTCAGTCTGTTTATCTTCCCTTGGAGGTCACATC
Source organism: Bombus bifarius (assembly GCF_011952205.1). Classification (NCBI taxonomy): domain Eukaryota; kingdom Metazoa; phylum Arthropoda; class Insecta; order Hymenoptera; family Apidae; genus Bombus; species Bombus bifarius. Next base: position 16,018 of record NW_022885105.1, on the reverse strand, counting down.
CCTTACCCTTCCATAATTCCAGTGGGATCTTGTCTCCGATGGCAGCGGATGGGCATAGGTTTCTTATGTGGCATGCCGTGTTCACAGCCTCCCCCCACAGATAGTCAGGGAGTCCAGATTGGATGAGTAAACATCTGGACATCTCGACCAGGGTTCTGTTCGCTCGTTCGGAGACCCCATTTTGTTCAGGGTTTCTAGGAACGGTTTTCCTGTGTAAGATGCCTTTCTCCTTCAGGTAGTTCTCGAAGTTTTCTCCTGTGTACTCACCCCCGTTATCTGTTTGAAGGGCACTTATCTTGGATTGGTGTAAAGCCTCCACCTCCGCCTGGTACTCCTTGAAGCACTTGAGTACTTCATTCTTCCTACTGATGATTCTGACGTGCATGAAACGAGAAAAATCATCTATGAACGTTACGAAATAATTACCTCCGCCCAGCGACTTGCATTGCGTTCTGCCACTAATATCGCTGTGAACTATTTCTAAAGGACGTTGACACATGTGGTGGGCTGTCTTCGGAAATGGTACTTTTGTCATTTTCCCTTTCACGCAGACCCCGCATGGTTCCTCATGTATCCTAGAGCCCTCCTTCACGTTCCTCCGATCCTTTATCTTCCTTATTCCTTCCTTATCTTCCGATCCTTTCTCCACTTTGTTTTCTGGGTCTTTCTCTTCCTTGTCTTCTTTTCCCTCATGGCAGTTGTACGATATGTGGCCTCGTTTTCCACATTTATAGCATTTTTTATCCTTTGGGTTTTTGTGCTTTTTCTTAGCGCCATCTTGATTTTGTTGGGGCTTGGTCTTCGATTGTTTGCAAGCCGCCATTGCACTGTTCTTCACGGAGGGACACATGGCCGCTTCCATTCTCCTTTCCTCAAGTAGGAGATCGGATTTCACGACCCTCGAGGTTAGATTCTTATCGAGTCTTACCGTCCTAAGATATGTCATGTAGTTTGGTTCCGCCACGAGGCCGGCTAAGATGAAACACGCCATCATGTGGTCTTCGATTCTTAAACCTGCGTTGGAAATTTTTTCGCACAGATCGTATATCTTTCCGCAGTATTTTGCGACGTCCATATCGGGGTTTTTTCTATGGTACCCAGTTCCCGTATGCATAGGACAGTGTCCATCGACGTGGACCTTCCATGGACGTCCACTAGCGCCTTTCCATCCCTCGCTGTCTTCAAGGATTTAATTTCTCCGATATATTCGGGGCGAATATGTCGGAAATGATATGCACGTGCCATGTTATCCTTCCTCATGCATTCTGGGTCCAGCCTTTGCGCTTCCGTAAATCCTGGTTCTATTGCCTCCCAGCAACCCAGGAAAATTAGCGAGGCTTCCGTCATTGTCTTCCAATACTCGTAATTCCCCTTTCTTAGGACCGGCTTCATATCGCTGTCCACATCACTTACTTTGTCGTGATCGGCCATGGCGTGGTCTCTTCTCGGATTGTCTTAGAAAACACAAAAAACTCAAAAAAATAATACCGTTTTTCCCCGCAGTTTACTGCTCTGGGCCCATAACCTGTTATTTAATAAGGTTTTGGGTTTATAAAATAACGATTCACTTAGATTCGTTTTCTCCAATATATTTCAGTCTTATAACACGTCTTACCACACAGGAATCTCCAAGTCAATAGAACAATGTGGTCGACTTCTAAGACAAAAGAGCGTCGTTAGAAGTCGTACCAACTTAGCTTGTAGTAAGCAGCGATCATACCAACTTAACATTTCTCAACATTGATCGCAGGAGAAGCGGTCCATATAGTCAAATGCATTCCGGTACAAGTAAAGGTACGACATACAACAAAATGCTACTCGGAACTACCCTTTTGGCAAAGGAATCGCACCACAGGAACTCCGCCCGGACGTGCGCCAAACGTGGCGATATTCAGCACCATCGTCGTTGGCCACGAGCGGAATATATACCCAAAAGACCTCGATGCACTACGGGACCACGTCATGTTCCCGGCAGAAAATCTGCAGTCTTGAACGCATTGGCCAGAGGAGCAACAGGAAAAACAATCGTCCCTGGAACAGTAAACATCCTGGGAATGATGGACAAAACACATTAACGACAATAGCGAAAAATACCGTATCAAGCTTATGGACTGGTTTTATGGAATTTGGAACTGTCAGTGCAGCAATATTTGGAACACTCGCAATATTTAAACTAATCAAAACAATAATAGATATAGCCGCACAGGGATACCAGTTACGTGAAACTTACGAATGTGGAATCGCCCTATTAGGAGCAATATGCGGCTCAGTCACCCACCCGCTACTATACCTCAAAAGAAGACGAAATATCGATGACCAAACAGCACAACCTCAAGGGATATCGATAACACCGGTAGTCACTCAACTACCAACGACATCTACGTCCGCCTTGAGCGAACTCAGAGACACCATCAGTCAAATTTCCTTTGAAAATTTGAACTCCAAGGGCGGGGATGTCACGTCCCGCGCTCCGCACGCGCCGTAACAAGAACAAGAAAACCATTCTATACAAAACACGCGAATAAGGATTTTAATGCACAAACGAACACACGGCACTACGAAACGAAAGGAAGGATTAACAAAACGAGGGCGATTAACGGATCCAACCAATAAACAAAATACATATACACACAATTCTAAATAAACCAGGAAATAAGAATAACTACAAAAGGGGAAAATAATTGAAACGCCAGGAATATATATATATAAATATATTTCAATCAATCAATTTGGAGAGTTACATATAAGTATAAACATATATGCCGAACATGTAATAACCTAGTAAATATTAGAGACAGTGCTTCCAATACTATGCAATAAATACAATATTATCAATTTATGAAATATAAGTATACATGAAGTCAAAAACTAATAGTTTAACGAATACATAAAACATACAATATTGTATTATTAAAGAAATGAAGGTTACATTGTCAGAAATATATATATATGTGTGCGAATTCTATCAAACCGATAATCTAAGATACATACTTAAAACTAGCCTACATTCCGGTAAAGGATAAATAAATAATTGACATTTCATTTCGTATGAATACTACACTGCCAAGAGAAATATGCATATGAATACGTATATATATATATATATATATATATATATATATATATATATTTATATTATCGAATACTCTATAAAATAAACTACTCAAAACAATAAATAACGCAATCGAAGAATTACAAAACATTAGCCATATTGAAGTGACACACAACATAAACATATATATATATATGTCGGGTTAATATGAAGATTTGAATCACGTAATGTTTCTTCATTTGAATTAGCCATTGTTTTACAAAACAGAGAATATATTTACACGAATAAACAAGGTTTTACAAATATTATGAATAATGAATTTTGTAAATGATATGATTGATTAACAAATGATAAATTAAATTATTAATTAGATTAAAGAATAATAAGTTTTATCGAACAATAAAGAAACGAATAATATATCTTACGATTTACTAATTTAACGAATAATGAAAATTAACGATTGATAAATTTACAAATATTGAATTTAATTTACGCTATAAACAATGATCCGGGGTTCAAACGAATACACGGTCAACGGGAAAACTTTAAACAATTTTATAACTCAAAAATACGTTTGCTGAATCACTCGGAAAAAATTACTCGATGTATCACTTTCCAAGGCGACCACACGAATGCCTCTCTGATTAAAATCTTTTTCGTAATACGACTGCATTTGTTTGTTATATTCTCGCTGGACACATCGAGAAGGTTCCAATCGTTGTTGCTAGGCAATATCTGTCAAAAGTTTGTTATATACTCCTTGGAAACATCGAAAAAGATCCAAACGCCGTTGCTAGGCAGTTTCTGTCTGGAGATTGATTCCTCATACAACGTGTGTCCCATTATATCGACATCTCTAAAGTACAATTCTATGTGATTTCTAGGGAGAACAATACAACCGATCCACACCTTCGTCAGGCAAAACGTTTATCCCGTGACCGTGGCTACGTTCAGCGACCAGTTGTCACCTCGAACCCACTTTCGCTTTTCACAAATGTCAAACAATTACAGATGACAATTACTTAATTACAGTTATGATAAAATCTGGGCTAAAGCATTAAAAGGCTTTCTCAAAATTGCATAGGGAAGGCTCCGGTTTTCATTTCATCTCCGACATATATATACATATTATACTATTGTCACTTTAAAACAATATTAATAAATAAATGTTCTAATTGCGGTAGAATAAGGAAAAACGAGCGACAGACGAAAAATTACTTCGATATCAAACAAAACTAAAGACCCGTCACTAAAAACTTTACTGATGACATTTATGAGCAGCCATGTTGGATTTACACGCGTCATGGCGAAAGGAATATTAGGGATTAATGAAAGTCAGGCGCGAGAAACAAATCATGAAAACACATTGTTAACACTTTTCTTTAATAAATTCTATGCGCAACTACAAATGTAAAAAAAAAATATATATATATAATTAATTAAAAGGGGGGAAATATAAAATTGAAAAAAATAACAAACGTAAAATAGATAACCTAACACTATCACATTCAAAATATATATATTGAACACAAAACAAAATACATCAAAAAATTAATAATAATAAGGAACATCAAACAGCGAACCAACGAAATTGAAGCAGCTACACTAAATCAAAATCGAAGCAAGGAGCTCCGGGATAAAGTTCGCTGAACTCACGCATACACCAATAGCGCACAACAGGGGAAATTCCCTTTCTCCCAGAAGCATGGTGACGAAGATGTGCCTCCAAAACCTCTTCGAGAATTTCATTCGCAAAACGAACTTTCACGCAACGATCGGTATCAACGATTTCAACCAGAGGGGGTTCCCTCTCCAATACGACGGTCTCTGCATCGAAGAAATTCTCGTCGAAAGTAACCAAATCGTCAAAGCCCAATTTCGACACGGCCTCGGCACCAATGTTGAATAGTTCCTCCAACCACTCTGATACTCGTGGTTTATCACAGGGCCGCATGCGTTTGATTGGTCCTCCCGAGTCGCCCATGGGTTCTTCGGAATCCCTCTTTCGCTTGGGCTGAGAACAACACGGTATATTTTAAATAAAACGAAACAGGACGAATCAAGCGGACTAAAAACAAGACTAAATACGTACCAGGGAAGTCTGGAAAGGAACCTCTGATGGAAACGACTCCGCAAACATTGTTCGAACGTCGATCACCGAAGCCTAGGGAAATAGCAAAAAAGGAAAAAACAATCAAAATCACAAAAACAACCTTAATATGCAAACATCCAAACTTACGCAAAACAACTCGAAGGAGGAGGTCCTTGTTATGGGAGAGCAGCGGAGCTGCGCGTGTTTACCCAGTAAACATTGAAATGATAATGATGCTGCAGCCATCAGCCCTTCCACGCGCCGAAGAACACCGGTAATTCCCACGGTACAGCACGTGGAAGTTTCTCGTGGAAAGGATTAGATCAGCGTGGAATGCTTCAAATCTCCTAGACGCTAGCTCAGCGGAACACAGGACTGATAAAAACTAAGTCGAAATATGGAATTTGCATTTTGTCACGTACGATTCCAAGAAGCCCAAACTGCAACATCCCGATTCCCACGGAAGCGTACCCCCAGTGGACCACCACCCCGTGGGGGATGGCATTATAAATAAGCGTAGCAACATAGCGCAGCGCTCATTATTATTCTGGTGAACATTCTTATTACGGTTCATTATTCTTTGTTCATTATTATAGTGTCCATTCTTCTTATAATTTGCGTTCGTTCATTTTTTATAGTGTTCATTCCTTACGGCTCATTATTCTTCGCTCATTAGTTTGTTCATAATTCTTGTGATCGTTTGTTATTACGGCCCATTATTAATTTATTACTACGTTCGTTATTGCGCTCGTCACTGCGTTTAGAAATTTTGTATAGTATTTTGCGTTTCGGGGTCTTAATTTTTTCGGTCAAGAAAAGAGAGTCGCGACTAAGTAAAAAGAAAATTTTATCTTTGAAGTCCTCATTTCATCGTTTAAACACAAACGCGCATTGTAATTGCGGTATTAATCCAGCTAAGTGAATTGCTCAGTCTGTATTAAAATAGATAAATAAAGTAAGAGTTGATAGTAAACTATATTCGAGTTCAAATAATAAACTCAACAAAACTTCGACGACCACCGGAGCGGCTGAGGCAATGGCACCAGACAGCACCTACTCCTCAAGGTAAGAAAATTAATTTTGAAAATTTCCTTCTTCCCTGGTAATCTCGTTGCCCTCGAGAATTGAATTAGAACTTCCTATCATCGATTTCGTTTTATTTTCGTGAATGGTTTTGAAGATAGAATCATTGTTTAAACTTTTAACAAAAGAGTTGTCCGCTGTGTCGGCTTGTGCGAACGGTGTTTTCAACTACTGAAACATCCACTGATCTTCGCATTCCTCCTCCCATTGTTGGTAAAATATTACCCGTCTTTGGGCAAGGCTTGCGAAATCACATAAGTCCCGCACAGAAAGGACTATTAAATACATCGTCGGGGTCAATCGAAAATTAAGAACAATACCGGCGTTGCTATTAACTGATATTCTTGCCATCATTGCATGCGATTGTAAGAGAGATATAACAGAACAATTTCCCTTCGAGAATTTAACCAAAGGTTCGTTCGCTGTGTTGGCTTGTGCAAACGGTGTTTTCGCTTATCGAAAACACCCATCGATCTCCGCATTCCTCCTCCCACTGTTGGTAAAATATTACCCGTCTTTGGGCAAGGCTTGCGAAATCACACGAGTCCCACACAGAGAGGATCGTTGGAATCATCCCCGATTATTAAACTCAAAAGGCAAGAAAATCGTGGTGACAGAATCCATCGTAGTAAATGAATTGAGTTTCGGTCCTAACGGCAAACTACTACAGCGAAATTAAAAGAGAAGAAGAAGTCAAACGTAAAAATAAATTTATATAAAACACCGAAAAATCTCACATTCCTATCCAATCCAGCAACGCTAAAATATATATTATCTAGCTAATAAAATATATATATAATAACCTAAGCCATTTTACATTCAAATAAAAATCCGTTCAACGAGGAAAAATATTTATTGTACCCAGCTTTAATCCTCTCCCGTGCTAGTATCCCTGCGCATAGCAGGTTAGCTGAAAAGTGGAATTCGTTTACCAGTTGCATTAAGCGTCAGTTAACGCTACCCATTAAGCGTAAAAGAAAATAATAAAAATAAAATATTTTGAAATAGTCCTTAGACTATTTCTGGTGGCAGCAACTACCGTATTAATTAGAAATCTAAATCAGTATTAAATACACAATAATATTATTTCAATTTATTTCCCTTCCGATTAAATTCAAAACTCAAACTATAAAAAAAAAATTTTTCAGTAAAATTTAACTTTAAATTTGATCGATTTAAACAAATAGATACGTAACAGAGTAAAGTAATAAATTTTTGGTGGCAGCAGTGGGATACGCTCCACGGAGGATTAAAGTTGGTTTAAACGGTTCGATTCGCTCCACAAGGGATTAAAGTTGTCACGATTATCGATAAAATATATACCTAAGAAATAATGTCGACTAAATTAGAATCGTTGGACAAAGGCATGATCTTGATGTTATCGGAAAAACTTAAAGCATGGGATGCGAATTTTCGCGACATGAGTACAACAATGAATAAATTACAAGACGATGTGCGTTCGCTGAAAATAAAAAAGGAAATCAAGACACCCGTATCATCGCCGATAATTTCCCAAGCGACAATACCGATAGAAGTTAATCCCCAATCAATTAAGTCAAAAGATGCAATAGAGACAGTACCAGTGTTCGACGGACATCGACCCTCGGTATTTCGATTTTTAAGAGCATGCGAGCGTGCACGAAACATGGTTCCTAGGCATCAAGAATCTCAGTTAGTAAAATTATTAACGAATAAGCTTCGCGGACACGCGTTTCTCGCCGTAGAAGACACAGAAGTAATAAGTTTAAACGATTTCGGGAATAAATTAAAAGATATGTTCGGTCCGGGAAAAACGGTTAACGAATATAAAGGGGAATTAGCTACAATATTTCAACGACCGGGAGAAGATATATTGGACTACATAGAACGCGTCAAAGATCTCAGGCTGGCGATAATGAACGGGGAAAGGTACGAGGACGGCACCGTATTTCAAGATAGGATAGATCGAGACACGAGGGAAGCTTTCGTTAAGGGGCTCCCAAACGAGGTGTATTTACGAGTAAAGATAGCAGGATACCAATCCTTGGACGATGCGTACCGCTAAGCAGTGAAAGCAACACGAGAATTAAAACAAGTGAACAATAGAATTCGATACCAACGTCCGACACCTTCGGATAATTATAACCAAAACAACGCTCATCCACCATACAATAGTATCTATACTGTAAACAACCGCCAGGACTGGAGATTTGTACCGCCGTCGCAGAAACATCTAAACAACCCGGGAATAGAAGAAAATGTCAGGAAAGAAACAAGAGCAATAACTTGGGAAGAAAAACGCATAAATAAATACCTCGATAGAGATCTAAATCAAAAGAGAGATGCTGATCATTTCAACCAATCAACTTTTCAATGCAAACACCATTCCGTTGCTGTGATAAGGGATAATGTCACGTTAAATAATAAAAGGACGCACGGTGCCATAGACAGGATCATGAGTGAGAAATTTTCTGAGTTACCAAACAAGATAAATAATGTTAGTGCCAAAGAACTTTCAGACAAAGCAGAAACTAGGAAATTGAACGACGAGACGACAGGCAATGCTTATCCACTGCCTAACATCACAGAGATATTGGACCCGCTGGGAAGTGCAAATCGCCTCTCCACGTTCGACTTGGCAAAGATACAAAAGCAAGACTCCACGAATTTCGTGAATGTTTCAACCATAATAGGAAAAGAGATAGCGAGTGCATCTCACTCAAAAACTTCTATAAAACCATCAGAAGGAAACTTTATCGAACACAAAGCCAAATCATTAAATTGCAAGGAAGATCACACTATAGAAAATAAAAATATAGCTATCCCTAAATCCAAAACAGAATCTATAAGCAAAAAGGTTTGTAATTGTAATAAAAATTCAAAGAATAATTCCAAATCTATCAAAAATATTCCTAAACGTTCCTTACAAATAAATAATAATTTAATTACAATAAGCACTTCCAGTGAAACTATTCATCCTGAAAAGGTAGGGGAAAATAAAGGTGTTGTGAATAAAGTAAATAAAGAAGAAAAAGGGGTAACTAAGGAAAAGGATTCTAAACATTTTCAAGCTGAAGAAACACAAGTTCAACGAGCTCGAAGAAATCAAAAGGGAGAAAATAGGGAATCACCAGTCGAAGATATATCTAAAAACTTGAATAAATACGCTAGCCATTGGATTATAATTTGATTAAAAATACTTTATTGGTTACTACATCTAATATTTGACGTAGGTAACATAGTAGGTAGTGCTGATCTTATGATTTCCCTAGGAAAATATAGATGGTATCACACTATACTATATACAAAATATTTTTGGGTTAATATGGCTGCCGCACTTTCAAAAATTTGTATCTTGAATGCTATTAGCAAGCAATTGGGTAATTGGATCAATGTCAGTAAACCTGCGTCTTGGCGCAAAATAAAAACTAAAATGAAGGAAAGGAACGAAATTCTCCCCGCACGAATTAGTTTCGGACATCTAGCCAAAGAACCTAATGGTGAAGTAACAATCGAAGAGAACACGGAACCAACATGCGCAGAATATCTCAAAGATCTGTTCAATAAAATTAACACTGTACGACGAATGGCAAGAGAAAATTTGATAAAGTCCAAACTAAGACCAACAATCGACGAATCAACCTTCAAGATTTTAAAACAGGAGACTCGATATATCTATTAAAAGAACCTAGTAAGGAAAATTCTCCCATCGATATATTAGACGACACAAAGTGCTAGAAATCTTGCAGAACAAAACGTCAAGATTGAAGTAAAAGGGATTCCGCGAACGGTGCACTTAAACAAGCTAAAACTAGCGCATAATCGAAATAAACAATGAATAAAGTGATTTCAGTGGGCAACGTAGTGCAGTAGTGTATGTTGTAGTGCTGTTCGTCGAATAATACAGATATCGAACACCTAAAAGGAAAAAGGGAAAATTATTATATGCGTTTCAATTATTGCTTAAATATAAAACGTGTTAACTCAATGAACAATTAACTAGTGAAAGTGAAAGTTACTTTGTGAACAAGTGATCAACATACAAGAAAGTGTACGTGCAAGTATAGGTTATGGATCGTTGTTCGTGGAACATAATGTATGACAGCTACCTAAAATAAGTGAATAAATTAGTCTCAATTGTCTCAGTGCAAAATACGAGGTTACTAAGTGTTATAACTATATTGTGGATAAATCAAAAGGAAGTGTGACACTGTTCGTCGAATAATACAGATAGCGAAAACCTAAAAAAGAAAAAAAAAGGAAAATTATCATGTGTACTCCAATTATTGTTTGAATATACAACGTGTTGATTCAATAAAATTAAAAGAGTGAAAGTGAAAGTTACCTTGTGAACAAGTAATCATCATACGAGAAGGTTTACGTGCAAAATAGGTTATGGATCTCTGTTTGCGAAACACCATGTACAACAGCCAGCTGAAAAATAAATGAACCAATTAACTTCAATTGCGTTAATGCAAAATACAACAGTACTAAATGTTATAACAATACTGTGGAAGCATTGCACTGTTCATCGAACAACACAGATGGCGGAAACCTGAAAAGAAAAGAAGTTTATTACAAGTGCTCCAATTACTGTTTGAATGTGAAACGAGCTAGTTCAACGAATAACTAAAACAGTGAAAGTGCAACTTACCTCATGAACAATTAATCACCATACAAGGAAGCGTACATGCATGAATTTCGCAGATTAACAAGAAGAAATAAAATAGTTGATAAAGTATAGAAAGCGGTTAGAAAATAATCAAGATAGATTAATTGAGAGTTAGTAATAAATGTAACCGGAGTAAAGGGATATTTGGTTATGTATTAATCTACGTAGTATTGTGATGTTAATTTGTAATGCACAATAGCGGTCGCACATACAATGCATTATATATATATATTAAATTAAATAAATTAAACACCACCTTTATGACCACAGATATAAGACGATTGAAGGCAGCCGTAGTAGAAGGCAGCCGTAGTAAGTATCCAAGGCATATCAAAGAATCGGATGATGTTGCGGGAACGATCCAGGTAAGTGATGCAGCATCGAAAGAGTAGAATCTGAAGAATTACAGACAATGGTAATCTAACAAGTAGATTTTAATCACTAATAAAGAAACCAATTCATATCATACACAAAATAATAGCAAATAGCAAGTACATGCAATAATAAATTAATAGGGACAATAAGAAAGGTTAATAAACACAGGAATAGGTTAGAAATTAATCAAGATAGACTAACTAAATATTAACAACATGACTGAACTCGGTGCAAAAGAATAAAGTTACGCTACACAAAATATCTGGTAACACAATACACAAAAAACATTAACTAAATTAAACAAGACTTATATAAATGCAAGTCACGTATAATCAAAACAATGACTATCGAAATTCGATAACAATACAATCCATGCTATCACATTAAGGTAGCACACGGTATTGACACACACAATATCATGAAACACAAAACAATATTACAAAAACACTACTAAGTAAAATTATAGTGATTAACAATTAATTAACTATTTCAACGACACGCTACTGTTGACATTAAACCAACGCCATACCAAAGATACACGCGAGCGGCCATGTTGAAAAATTCGTCGCGCGCACATACAAATAATGGCCAATACAATGTAATACAGCATCGTAATAGCAATGTTAGGTACTAAAAAAAAAAAAAAAAAAAAAAAAAAACAACAAGAAAAAAAAGGGGAGAGAGTTAAGGAAAATACATATAATAAATAACAACTAACATAATCATAACATATTATATATATTATATTATATACAGAGATACAGTATTCATACAAGGAACAGGTCCGAATGAAACATATATATATATAAAAAAAAAATATAATATATATATATATATTAACTATTTTTGTATGTGTGTACAGAACTGATGGCGAATTCATCAACCATTCTCTGAACGACGGATGGAGGAACATGTAGGTGTTGTCCAGACGTTTCACAAGGAATCCAGAGAGCATTTTGAATCTCTGCAGAAAATCCTCCCATGCATGATCGTTTATAATAATCTGACTGACATCGAAAGAATTTTTTTTTAGTTCAAGGAATAGCAATCCGCACCGCAAATACTTCTGCTATCCACCTGTAAATAAATAATATTTATACATATAATTTCCACCTATACTTACCAATATATATATATATATATATATATATACATGCATATTATAAAGTAGGCGATATTTTAACACTCACTTGATTAATAATGCGAATAACTTACAAGGTAAATCGTCATAATCACCAATTATACGCACATATATATATACTCGAAGACAAGCTACATCTGTAATATATATATTCCTATTGATAATATATACTTATATATATATTTATAGCAGTAAAACAGATCTTATTTATATTACTTACCAATAGCTACGCATATATGTATATAATTATAACTCAAGTAGTATTCATAATATTTGCTTTCACTGATAACAAATGCGTAAAACCAAAAATAAAACAAAAGTTTTAACAATAAAAAAGGGGGAGAAGAAAAATGGGGGGAGAAAGAAGAGAAAAAGAAAGAAAGAGGGAAGGAAAAATAATATATATATAAATATAAAAAAAAATTTTAATAAAAAAAAATATTTTTTTTTTCTTTTCCTATAAAAGGTTATTCTTATTTCTGATAAACTCGAGAAATGACAACACCATACTGACACAAAGACGCAACACACAGAAGAAACTAATAGAGAATGCTTTAAGCTTGGCAAACTTACCGCCCGACGAATTTGCATACGCCATAACCAAAACCCAGGACACATGGATTTGATCGCAGGAGAAGCGGTCCATATAGTCAAATACATTCCGGTACAAGTAAAAGTACGACATACAACAAAATGCTACTCGGAGCTACCCGTTTGGCAAGGGAATCGCACCACACAAACTCCGCCCGGACGTGCGCCAAACGTGGCGATATTCAGCACCATCGTCATTGACCATGAGCTGAATATATACCCAAGAGGACCTGGACGCACTACGGGACCACGTCATGTTCCCGGCAGAAAAAACTGCAGTCTTAAACACATTGGCCAGAGGAGCGACAGGAAAAACAATCATCCCTGGAACAGTAAACATCCTGGGAATGAAGGACGATAACACCGGTAGTCACTCAACAACAAACGACATCTACGTCCGCCTTGAGCGAACTCAGTGACACCATCAGTCAAATTTCCTTTGGAAATTTGAACTCCAAGGGCGGGGGTGTCACGTCCCGCGCTCCGCACGCGTCGTAATAAGAACAAGAAAACTATTCTATACAAAACGCGCGAATAAGGATTTGAATGCACAAACGAACACACGGGGCTACGAAACTAAAGGAAGGATTAACGAAACGAGGGCGACTAATAAATCCAATCAGTATAAAATAAAATAAATAAAACCAGCTAATGGATTGAACGAGTTACGAACCAAACAAATAAACCGGGAAATAAGAATAACTACAAAAGGGAAATAATTGAAACGCCAGAAATACATGTATATATAAATATATTTTAATCAATCAACTTGGAGAGTTACATACAAGTATAAACATATATGTTAGACATGTAATAAATTAGTAAATATTAGAGACAGTGCTTCCAATACAATATTATCAATCTATGAAATATAAGTATATATGAAGTCAAAAACTAATAGTTTAACGAATACATAAAACATACAATATTGTATTTTTAAAGAAATAAAGGTTACATTGTCAGAAACATATATATATATATGTGTGCGCATTCTATCAAATAAATAATCTAAAGATACATACTTAAAACTAGCCTACGTTCCGGTAAAGAATTATAAAATAAGAACTACATTACGAAACATGCATGTCTATATATAAATATATAAATCATATTCTAAACTAAACTACTATTAATGTATGCTCTTTCTACATTATTGATTCAAATCGATAATCTAAGATACATACTTAAACTACTTAGCCTACGTTCCGGTAAAGAGTTATAAAATAAGAACTACGCTATGAAACATGCATGTCTCTATATAAACATATAAATAATCTATTTTCTAAACTAAAACTACTATTAATAACCTACAAAAGAAATAGAACACACAACGCAACACTTGGGACTAAGCGACAACCTGTCGATAGCCCAAACGCTCAAAATAATTAACACCGCAACGACTTGAGGAATTGCATACAGAAATTCTATCGTCAAACACAAATATGTAAACACACATTAAACGCACAATAATCTAGAAACAAAACCTTCAATACTATGTTGTCACAATATAAGATATATATGTATATATGAAATCAAATGATTGACACATAACCTCAAATACACAACACTATATCACTAAAGAATCTGAATGAAAATCACTTTGCCAGAAATATATACATATATACGTGTGCGTGTGCGTGTTCTATCTTATTAAAAGAAATTAATATAAAATAAATAATTAACATTTCATTTCGTATGAACACTACATGGGCAAGAGAGATATGCATATAAATACGTATATATATATATATATATATGTGTGAGTGCATATGTTTTATATTATCGAATACTCTATAAAATAAACTACTCGAAACAATAAATAACGCAATCGAAGAATCACAAAACATTAGCCATACTGAAGTGACACACAACATAAACATGTATATATATACGTATATTCACACGAGTTATACTATTGTCACTTTAAAACAATATTAATAAATAAATGTTCTAATTGCGGTAGAATAAGGAAAAACGAGCGACAGACGAAAAATTACTTCGATATCAAACAAAACTAAAGACCCGTCACTATAACTTTACTGATGACATTTATGAGCAGCCATGTTAGATTTACACGCATCATGGCGACAGGAATATTAGGGATTAATGGAAGTCAGGCGCGAGAAACAAATCATCAAAACACATTGTTAACACTTTTCTTTAATAAATTCTATGCGCAACTACAAATGTAAAAAAAATATATATATATATAATTAATTAAAAAGGGGGGAAATATAAAATTAAATAAAATACACATATATTTAACAAACATAAAATAGATAACCTAACACTATCACATTTAAAATATATATATATATATATATATATATATATATATATATATATATATATATGTCGGAGATGAAAAGAACACCGGAGCCTTTGGAATTTTGGATAACCCCGCAACATTGTAACCTAGAGTCTACTATAGCTGTAATCAAACAATTGTAGTTATTCAACCCGATTGTAATTATTCGAGAATTGTGATAATGAGCTTGGGCTCGAGGCGACAGTCAGTCGCCGAACGTAGCCGCGGTCACGGGATGAACGTTTTGCCTAACAAGGTATGGAGTAACTCTATAGCTCTCCTTAAAAGAAATATTCGTGGCGACACGCGACAGTAAACATTCCAACGGTTTCTGTCCCGTGGCTCGCCACACGCAGACCCTATTCTTCGAGTAAGATGATTGCCAGATGTCGATGCGTCTCCGCAGTACATGTTCGGCTAGCCCACGGGCCCGTAATAAATCTTAAGGTTTAGTTAACTAAAGTCCTTCAAACAGACAAACAGTCTTTGTCCCAGCTACGGGAAGATAGGGGAGACATATTTTTTAACGAACGGCGTCTCCCACTAGCAACTTTCCCTCGAGGGCTGCTAACATCCTTTTCTAACCACCGATATAGAGATTGACCAATTAGCAGCAACGCCAATTTCCCTTACTTTCTGAACGAAGGCTTTTCTCGACGAATCCGATGATCTCGTGTCCTTAGACACACCCCACTATAGTTTTCCTCTGTGGCATCATCGGGACA
>NW_022885104.1:0-16099 GCF_011952205.1 Bombus bifarius | reverse complement strand
ATTTCATTTCGTATGAACACTACATGGGCAAGAGAGATATGCATATAAATACGTATATATATATATATATATATGTGTGAGTGCATATGTTTTATATTATCGAATACTCTATAAAATAAACTACTCGAAACAATAAATAACGCAATCGAAGAATCACAAAACATTAGCCATACTGAAGTGACACACAACATAAACATGTATATATATACGTATATTCACACGAGTTATACTATTGTCACTTTAAAACAATATTAATAAATAAATGTTCTAATTGCGGTAGAATAAGGAAAAACGAGCGACAGACGAAAAATTACTTCGATATCAAACAAAACTAAAGACCCGTCACTATAACTTTACTGATGACATTTATGAGCAGCCATGTTAGATTTACACGCATCATGGCGACAGGAATATTAGGGATTAATGGAAGTCAGGCGCGAGAAACAAATCATCAAAACACATTGTTAACACTTTTCTTTAATAAATTCTATGCGCAACTACAAATGTAAAAAAAATATATATATATATAATTAATTAAAAGGGGGGAAATATAAAATTGAAAAAAATACACATATATTTAACAAACGTAAAATAGATAACCTAACACTATCACATTCAAAATATATATATATATATATATATATATATATATATATATATATATATATATATATATATGTATATATATGTCGGAGATGAAAGAACACCGGAGTCTGTAATTGAACAATTGTAGTTATTCAATCCGATTGTAATTGTTCGAGAGTTGTGATAATGAGCTTGGGCTCGAGGCGACAGTCAGTCGCCGAACGTAGCCGCGGTCACGGGATGAACGTTTTGCCTAACAAGGTATGGAGTAATTCTATAGCTCTCCTTAAAAGAAACATTCGTGGCGACACGCGACAGTAAACATTCCAACGGTTTCTGTCCCGTGGCTCGCCACACGCAGACCCTATTCTTCGAGTAAGATGATTGCCAGATGTCGATGCGTCTCCGCAGTACATGTTCGGCTAGCCCAAGGGCCCGTAATAAATCTTAAGGTTTAGTTAACTAAAGTCCTTCAAACAGACAAACAGTCTTTGTCCCAGCTACGGGAAGATAGGGGAGACATATTTTTTAACGAACGGCGTCTCCCACTAGCAACTTTCCCTCGAGGGCGGCTAACATCCTTTTCTAACCACCGATATAGAGATTGACCAATTAGCAGCAACGCCAATTTCCCTTACTTTCTGAACGAAGGCTTTTCTCGACGAATCCGATGATCTCGTGTCCTTAGACACACCCCACTATAGTTTTCCTCTGTGGCATCATCGGGACAGGAAAGGCATTCTTGCTCGCGATCTCATTGATGAAAGGAGTAACTCTTTACGACCAGTGAATATTACGCGTCCGACTTAGATTTTGTGAGTACGTTCATCTATCATCCCGTCGACCGCGGATTCGTTATTGAACCTAGGATCATTGTCATTAGTTTCTCGAGCACCTAACTACCGCGGTTACTTGTCCGGTTCTATAATAATCGTATTTGCACTAGTCAATGTCTTCTCCATTGCATAACGACAACGTGTAACCCAAACGAAGATTCGTTTCACGCCCCTAACCCTAATTCTAATGTAAACCCGACATATATATATATATATATATATATATATTGAACACAAAACAAAATATATCAAAAAATTAATAATAATAAGGAACATCAAACAGCGAACCAACGAAATTGAAGCAGCTACACTAAATCAAAATCGAAGCAAGGAGCTCCGGGATAAAGTTCGCTGAACTCACGCATACACCAATAGCGCACAACAGGGGAAATTCCCTTTCTCCCAGAAGCATGGTGACGAAGATGTGCCTCCAAAACCTCTTCGGGAATTTCATTCGCAAAACGAACTTTCACGCAACGATCGGTATCAACGATTTCAACCAGAGGGGGTTCCCTCTCCAATACGACGGTCTCTGCATCGAAGAAATTCTCGTCGAAAGTAACCGAATCGTCAAAGCCGAATTTCGACACGGCCTCGGCACCAATGTTGAATAGTTCCTCCAACCACTCTGATACTCGTGGTTTATCACAGGGCCGCATGCGTTTGATGGATCCTCCCGAGTCGCCCATGGGTTCTTCGGAATCCCTCTTTCGCTTGGGCTGAGAACAACACAGTATATTCTAAATAAAACGAAACAGAACGAATCAAGCAGACTAAAAACAAGACTAAATACGTACCAGGGAAGTCTGGAAAGGAATCTCTGATGGAAATGCCTCCGCAAACATTGTCCGAACGTCGATCACCGAAGCCCAGGGGAACAACAAAAAGGGAAAAAACATTAAGATCACAAAACAACCATAATATGGGAATATCCAAACTTACGAAAAATAACTCAACGAAGGAGGTCCTTGTTGTGGGAGAGCAGCGGAGTTGCGCGTGTTGCCCGAGCAAACATTGAAATGATAATGATGCTGCAGCCACCAGCCCTTCCACGCGCCGAAGAAACACCGGTAATTCCCACGGTACAGCACGTGGAAGTTTCTCGCGGAACGGACTAGATCAGCGTGGAATGCTTCAAATCTCCTAGACGCTAGCTCAGCGGAAACACAGGACTGATAGAAACTAAGTCGAAATACGGAATTTACATTTTGTCACGTACGATTCCAAGAAGCCCAAACTGCAACATCCCGATTCCCACGGAAGCGTACCCCCAGCGGACCACCACCCCGTGGGGGATGGCATTATAAATAAGCGTAGCAACATAGCGCAGCGTTCATTAGTTTGTTCATAATTCTTGCGATCGTTTGTTATTACGGCTCATTATTCTTTGCGTTCATCACTGCGTTTAGAAATTTTGTATTGTATTTTGCGTTTCGGGGTCTTTAGTTTTTCGGTAAAGAAAAGAGAGTCGCGACTAAGGAGAAAGAAAATTTTATCTTTGAAGTCCTCATTTCATCGTTTAGACACAAACGCGCATTGTAATTGCGGTATTAATCCAGTTAGTAAATTGCTCAGTCTGTATTAAAATAGATAAATAAAGTAAGAGTTGATAATAAACTATATTCGAGTTCAAATAATAAACCCAACAAAAACTACGACGACAACCGGAGCGGCTGAGGTAATGGCACCAGACAGCACCTACTCCTCAAGGTAAGAAAATTAATTTTGAAAATTTCCTTCTTCTCTGATAATCTCGTTGCCCTCGAGAATTGAATTAGAACTTCCTGTCATTGATCTCGTTTTATTTTCGTGAACGGTTTTGAAGATAGAATCATTGTTTAAACTTTAAACAAAGGAGTTGTCCGCTGTGTCGGCTTGTGCGAACGGTGTTTTCAGCTACTGAAACATCCGCTGATCTTCGCATTCCTCCTCCCACTGTTGGTAAAATATTACCCGTCTTTGGGCAAGGCTTGCGAAATCACACAAGTCCCGCACAGAAAGGACTATTAAATACATCGTCGGAATCGATCGAAAATTAAGAACAATACCGGCATTGCTATTAACCGATATTCTTGCCATCATTGCATGCGACTGTAAGAGAGAAATAACAGAACAATTTCCCTTCGAAAATTTAACCAAAAGATCGTTCGCTGCGTTGGCTTGTGCAAACGGTGTTTTCGATTATCGAAAACAGCCATCGATCTTTGCATTCCTCCTCCCACTGTTGGTAAAATATTACCCGTCTTTGGGCAAGGCTTGCGAAATCACACGAGTTCCACGCAGAGAGGATCGTTAGAATCATCCTCGATTATTAAACTCAAAAGGCAAGAAAATCGTGGTAACAGAATCCATCGTAGTAAATGAATTGAGTTTCGGTTCTAACGGCAAACTACTACAGCGAAATTAAAAGAGAAGAAGAAGTCAAACGTAAAAATAAATTTATATAAAACAACGAAAAATCTTACGTTCCTATCCAATCCAGCAACGCTAAAATATAAATATCCAGCTAATAAAATATATATACAATAACCTAAGCAATTCTACGTCGAAATAAAAATCCGTTCAACGAGGAAAAATATTCATTGTACCCAGCTTTAATCCTCTCCCGTGCTAGTATCCCTGCGCATAGCAGGTTAGCCGAAAAGTGAAATTCATTTACCAGTTGCATTAAGCGTCAGTTAACGCTACCCATTAAACGTAAAAGAAAATAATAAAAGTAAAATATTTTGAAATAGTCCTTAGACTATTTCTGGTGGCAGCAACTACCGTATTAATTAGAAATCTAAATCAGTATTAAATACACAGAAATATCATTTCAATTTATTTCCCTTCAGATTAAATACAAACTCAAACTATAAAAAAAAAAATTTTTCAGTAAAATTTAAACTTAGGATTTGATCGATTTAAACAAACAAATTAATACGTAACATTTAGAGTAGTAAATTTTTGGTGGTAGCGGTGGGATACGCTCCACGGAGGATTAAAGTTGGTTTAAACGATTCGCTCCAGAAAGGATTAAAGTTGTTACGATTATCGATAAAATATATACCTAAGAAATAATGTCGACTAAATTAGAATCGTTGGACAAAGACACGATCTTGATGTTATCGGAAAAACTTAAAGCATGGGATGCGAATTTTCGCGACATGAGTACAACAATGAATAAATTACAAGACGATGTGCGTTCACTGAAAATAAAAAAAGAAAGCAAGACACCCGTATCATCGCCGATAATTTCCCAAGCGATAATACCGATAGAAGTTAATCCCCAATCAATTAAGTTAAAAGATGCCATAGAGACAGTACCAGTGTTCGACGGACATCGACCCTCGGTATTTCGATTTTTAAAAGCATGCGAGCGCGCACGAAACATGGTTCCTAAGCATCAAGAATCTCAGTTAGTAAAATTATTAACGAATAAACTTCGCGGACACGCATTTCTCGCCATAGAAGACACAGAAATAATAAGTTTAAACGATTTCGGGAATAAATTAAAAGATATGTTCGATCCGGGAAAAACGGTTAACGAATATAAAGGGGAATTAGCTACAATATTTCAACGACCGGGAGAAGATATTTTGGACTACGTAGATCGCGTCAAAGATCTCAGACTGGCGATAATGAACGGGGAAAAATGCGAGTACGGCACCGTATTTCAAGATAGGATAGATCGAGACACGAGGGAAGCTTTCGTTAAGGGGCTCCCAAACGAGGTGTATTTACGAGTAAAGATAGCAGGATACCAATCCTTGGACGATGCGTACCGCCAAGCCGTGAAAGCAACACGAGAATTAAAACAAGTGAAAAATAGAATTCGATACCGACATCCGACACCTTCGGATAATTATAACCAAAACAACGTTCATCCACCATACAATAGTATTTATACTGTAAACAACCGCCAGAACTGGAGATTTGTACCGCCGTCGCGGAAACATCTAAACAACCCGGGAATAGAAGAAAATGTCAGGAAAGAAACAAGAGCAATAACTTGGGAAGAAAAACGCATAAATAAATACCTCGATAGAGATCTAAATCAAAAGAGAGATGCTGATCATTTCAATCAATCAACTTTTCAATGCAAACACCATTCCGTTGCTGTGATAAGGGATAATGTCACGTTAAATAATAAGAGGACGCACGGTGCCATAGACAGGATCATGAGTGAGAAATTTCCTGAGTTACCAAACAAGATAAATAATATTAGTGCCAAAGAACTTTCAGACGAAGCAGAAACTAGGAAATTGAACGACGAGACGACAGGCAATGCTTATCCACTGCCTAACATCACAGAGATATTGGACCCGCTGGGAAGTGCAAATTGCCTCTCCACGTTCGACTTGGCAAAGATACAAAAGCAAGACTCCACGAATTTCGTGAATGTTTCAACCATAATAGAAAAAGAGATAGCGAGTGCATCTCACTCAAAAACTTCTATAAAACCATCAGAAGGAAACTTTATCGAACTCAAAGCCAAATCATTAAATTGCAAGGAAGATCACACTATAGAGAATAAAAATATAGCTATCCATAAATCCAAAACAGAATCTATAAGCAAAAAGGTTTGTAATAAAAATTCAAAGAATAATTCCAAATCTACCAAAAATATTCCTAAACGTTCCTTACAAATAAATAATAATTTAATTACAATAAGCACTTCCAGTGAAACTATTCATCCTGAAAAGGTAGGGGAAAATAAAGGTGTTGTGAATAAAGTAAATAAAGAAGAAAAAGGGGTAACTAAGGAAAAGGATTCTAAACATTTTCAAGCTGAAGAAACACAAGTTCAACGAGCTCGAAGAAATCAAAAGGGAGAAAATAGGGAATCACCAGTCGAAGATATATCTAAAAACTTGAATAAATACGCTAGCCATTGGATTATAATTGGATTAAAAATACTTTATTGGTTACTACATCTAATATTTGACGTAGGTAACATAGTAGGTAGTGCTGATCTTATGATTTCCCTAGGAAAATATAGATGGTATCACACTATACTATATACAAAATATTTTTGGGTTAATATGGCTGCCGCACTTTCAAAAATTTGTATCTTGAATGCTATTAGCAAGCAATTGGGTAATTGGATCAATGTCAGTAAACCTGCGTCTTGGCGCAAAATAAAAACTAAAATGAAGGAAAGGAACGAAATTCTCCCCGCACGAATTAGTTTCGGACATCTAGCCAAAGAACCTAATGGTGAAGTAACAATCGAAGAGAACACGGAACCAACATGCGCAGAATATCTCAAAGATCTGTTCAATAAAATTAACACTGTACGACGAATGGCAAGAGAAAATTTGATAAAGTCCAAACTAAGACCAACAATCGACGAATCAACCTTCAAGATTTTAAAACAGGAGACTCGATATATCTATTAAAAGAACCTAGTAAGGAAAATTCTCCCATCGATATATTAGACGACACAAAGTGCTAGAAATCTTGCAGAACAAAACGTCAAGATTGAAGTAAAAGGGATTCCGCGAACGGTGCACTTAAACAAGCTAAAACTAGCGCATAATCGAAATAAACAATGAATAAAGTGATTTCAGTGGGCAACGTAGTGCAGTAGTGTATGTTGTAGTGCTGTTCGTCGAATAATACAGATATCGAACACCTAAAAGGAAAAAGGGAAAATTATTATATGCGTTTCAATTATTGCTTAAATATAAAACGTGTTAACTCAATGAACAATTAACTAGTGAAAGTGAAAGTTACTTTGTGAACAAGTGATCAACATACAAGAAAGTGTACGTGCAAGTATAGGTTATGGATCGTTGTTCGTGGAACATAATGTATGACAGCTACCTAAAATAAGTGAATAAATTAGTCTCAATTGTCTCAGTGCAAAATACGAGGTTACTAAGTGTTATAACTATATTGTGGATAAATCAAAAGGAAGTGTGACACTGTTCGTCGAATAATACAGATAGCGAAAACCTAAAAAAGAAAAAAAAAGGAAAATTATCATGTGTACTCCAATTATTGTTTGAATATACAACGTGTTGATTCAATAAAATTAAAAGAGTGAAAGTGAAAGTTACCTTGTGAACAAGTAATCATCATACGAGAAGGTTTACGTGCAAAATAGGTTATGGATCTCTGTTTGCGAAACACCATGTACAACAGCCAGCTGAAAAATAAATGAACCAATTAACTTCAATTGCGTTAATGCAAAATACAACAGTACTAAATGTTATAACAATACTGTGGAAGCATTGCACTGTTCATCGAACAACACAGATGGCGGAAACCTGAAAAGAAAAGAAGTTTATTACAAGTGCTCCAATTACTGTTTGAATGTGAAACGAGCTAGTTCAACGAATAACTAAAACAGTGAAAGTGCAACTTACCTCATGAACAATTAATCACCATACAAGGAAGCGTACATGCATGAATTTCGCAGATTAACAAGAAGAAATAAAATAGTTGATAAAGTATAGAAAGCGGTTAGAAAATAATCAAGATAGATTAATTGAGAGTTAGTAATAAATGTAACCGGAGTAAAGGGATATTTGGTTATGTATTAATCTACGTAGTATTGTGATGTTAATTTGTAATGCACAATAGCGGTCGCACATACAATGCATTATATATATATATTAAATTAAATAAATTAAACACCACCTTTATGACCACAGATATAAGACGATTGAAGGCAGCCGTAGTAGAAGGCAGCCGTAGTAAGTATCCAAGGCATATCAAAGAATCGGATGATGTTGCGGGAACGATCCAGGTAAGTGATGCAGCATCGAAAGAGTAGAATCTGAAGAATTACAGACAATGGTAATCTAACAAGTAGATTTTAATCACTAATAAAGAAACCAATTCATATCATACACAAAATAATAGCAAATAGCAAGTACATGCAATAATAAATTAATAGGGACAATAAGAAAGGTTAATAAACACAGGAATAGGTTAGAAATTAATCAAGATAGACTAACTAAATATTAACAACATGACTGAACTCGGTGCAAAAGAATAAAGTTACGCTACACAAAATATCTGGTAACACAATACACAAAAAACATTAACTAAATTAAACAAGACTTATATAAATGCAAGTCACGTATAATCAAAACAATGACTATCGAAATTCGATAACAATACAATCCATGCTATCACATTAAGGTAGCACACGGTATTGACACACACAATATCATGAAACACAAAACAATATTACAAAACACTACTAAATAAAATTATAGTGATTAACAATTAATTAGTTATTTCAACAACACGTTACTGTTGACATTAAACCAACGCCATACCAAAGAGACACGAGAGCGACCATGTTGAAAGATTCGTCGCGCGCACATACAAATAACAGCCAATGCAATACAATACAGCATCATAATAGCAATGCTAGGTACTAATAAAAAAAAAAAAAAAAAAACACAAGAAAAAGGGGGAGAGAGTTAAGGAAAATATATATAATAAATAACAACTAACATAATTATAACATATTATATATGTATTATATTATATACAGGGATACAGTATTCGTACAAGGGAACAGATCCAAAAGAAAATTATATAAACAATATATATATATATTAACTATTTTTATATGTGTGTACAGAACTGATGGCGAACTCATCAACCATTCTCTGAACGACGGATGGAAGAACATGAATAGCAATCCGCACAGTGGAACTGTAAAGTATTGGTACGCCACTCACGAAACCACGTACTGATGCTATCCACCTGTAAACAAACAACATTTATAACTATGCATATAATTATCACTTATGTTTACCAATATATATATACACGCACGTTGTAAAGTAGGCGATATTTATACCATTCACTTCCACTGATAATGCAAGTGACTCATAAAATTAAGCCGTCATATTTACCATTGCACGCACATATATATATATACTCGAAGACAAGGTACATTTGTAATATTTATTCCTATTGATAATATATACTTATATATTTATAACAATAAAACAAATCTCATTCATACTACTTACCAGTACGTATGCATATATGTATATAATTATAACTCAAGTAGCATTCATGATATTTATTTTTACTGATAACATGTACGTAAAACCTAAAATAAAACAAGGTTTTAACAATAAAAAAAAAGAAAAAAAAAAGAGAGAAAAATACATATAAATATAAAAATTTTCTTTTCCATATATATATATATATATATATATATATATATTAATAATGATAAAAGGTTATTCTTATTTCTGATAAACTCGAAAGTAAAACGACAAATGACAACATTATACCATGATGTACTGACACGAAGACACAACACACAGAAGAAACTAATAGAGAACGCTTTAAGCTTGGCAAACTTACCGCCCGACGAATTTGCATACACCATAACCAAAACCCAGGACACATGGCTTTGATCGCAGGAGAAGCGGTCCATATAGTCAAATGCATTCCGGTACAAGTAAAGGTACGACATACAACAAAATGCTACTCGGAACTACCCGTTTGGCAAAGGAATCGCACCACAGGAACTCCGCCCGGACGTGCGCCAAACGTGGCGATATTCAGCACCATCGTCGTTGGCCACGAGCGGAATGTATACCCAAAAGATGCACTACGGGACCACGTCATGTTCCCGGCAGAAAATCTGCAGTCTTGAACGCATTGGCCAGAGGAGCAACAGGAAAAACAATCGTCCCTGGAACAGTAAACATCCTGGGAATGATGGACGACAACACCGGTAGTCACTCAACAACCAACGACATCTACATCCGCCTTGAGCGAACTCAGTGACACCATCAGTCAAATTTCCTTTGGAAATTTGAACTCCAAGGGCGGGGGTGTCACGACCCGCGCTCCGCACGCGCCGTAACAAGAACAAGAAAACTATTCTATACAAAACGCGCGAATAAGGATTTGAATGCACGAACGAACACACGGCGCTACGAAACTAAAGGAAGGATTAACAAAACGATGGCGACTAATAAATCCAACCAGTATAAAATAAAATAAATAAAACCAGCTGATGGATTGAACGAGTTACGAACCAAACAAATAAACCGGGAAATAAGAATAACTACAAAAGGGGAAATAATTGAAACGCCAGAAATACATGTATATATAAATATATTTTAATCAATCAACTTGGAGAGTTACATACAAGTATAAACATATATGCTAGACATATAATAAATTAGTAAATATTAGAGACAGTGCTTCCAATAGAATATTATCAATCTATGAAATATAAGTATATATGAAGTCAAAAACTAATAGTTTAACGAATACATAAAACATACAATATTGTATTTTTAAAGAAATAAAGGTTACATTGTCAGAAACATATATATATGTGTGCGCATTCTATCAAATAAATAATCTAAAGATACATACTTAAAACTAGCCTACGTTCCGGTAAAGAATTATAAAATAAGAACTACATTACGAAACATGCATGTCTATATATAAATATATAAATCATATTCTAAACTAAACTACTATTAATGTATGCTCTTTCTACATTATTGATTCAAATCGATAATCTAAGATACATACTTAAAACTAGCCTACGTTCCGGTAAAGAGTTATAAAATAAGAACTACGCTATGAAACATGCATGTCTCTATATAAACATATAAATAATCTATTTTCTAAACTAAAACTACTATTAATAACCTACAAAAGAAATAGAACACACAACGCAACACTTGGGACTAAGCGACAACCTGTCGATAGCCCAAACGCTCAAAATAATTAACACCGCAACGACTTGAGGAATTGCATACAGAAATTCTATCGTCAAACACAAATATGTAAACACACATTAAACGCACAATAATCTAGAAACAAAACCTTCAATACTATGTTGTCACAATATAAGATATATATGTATATATGAAATCAAATGATTGACACATAACCTCAAATACACAACACTATATCACTAAAGAATCTGAATGAAAATCACTTTGCCAGAAATATATACATATATACGTGTGCGTGTGCGTGTTCTATCTTATTAAAAGAAATTAATATAAAATAAATAATTAACATTTCATTTCGTATGAACACTACATGGGCAAGAGAGATATGCATATAAATACGTATATATATATATATATATATATATATGTGTGTGAGTGCATATGTTTTATATTATCGAATACTCTATAAAATAAACTACTCGAAACAATAAATAACGCAATCGAAGAATCACAAAACATTAGCCATACTGAAGTGACACACAACATAAACATGTATATATATACGTATATTCACACGAGTTATACTATTGTCACTTTAAAACAATATTAATAAATAAATGTTCTAATTGCGGTAGAATAAGGAAAAACGAGCGACAGACGAAAAATTACTTCGATATCAAACAAAACTAAAGACCCGTCACTAAAAACTTTACTGATGACATTTATGAGCGGCCATGTTGGATTTACACGCGTCATGGCGACAGGAATATTAGGGATTAATGGATTTCAGGCGCGAGAAACAAATCATGAAAACACATTGTTAACACTTTTCTTTAATAAATTTTATGCACAACTACAAATGTAAAAATATATATATATATATAATTAATTAAAAAGGGGGGCAATATAAAATTAAAAAAAAATAATAACAAACGTAAAATAGATAACCTAACACTATCACATTTAAAATATATATATATATTGAACACAAAACAAAATATATCAAAAAATTAATAATAATAAGGAACATCAAACAGCGAACCAACGAAATTGAAGCAGCTACACTAAATCAAAATCGAAGCAAGGAGCTCCGGGATAAAGTTCGCTGAACTCACGCATACACCAATAGCGCACAACAGGGGAAATTCCCTTTCTCCCAGAAGCATGGTGACGAAGATGTGCCTCCAAAACCTCTTCGGGAATTTCATTCGCAAAACGAACTTTCACGCAACGATCGGTATCAACGATTTCAACCAGAGGGGGTTCCCTCTCCAATACGACGGTCTCTGCATCGAAGAAATTCTCGTCGAAAGTAACCGAATCGTCAAAGCCGAATTTCGACACGGCCTCGGCACCAATGTTGAATAGTTCCTCCAACCACTCTGATACTCGTGGTTTATCACAGGGCCGCATGCGTTTGATGGATCCTCCCGAGTCGCCCATGGGTTCTTCGGAATCCCTCTTTCGCTTGGGCTGAGAACAACACAGTATATTCTAAATAAAACGAAACAGAACGAATCAAGCAGACTAAAAACAAGACTAAATACGTACCAGGGAAGTCTGGAAAGGAATCTCTGATGGAAATGCCTCCGCAAACATTGTCCGAACGTCGATCACCGAAGCCCAGGGGAACAACAAAAAGGGAAAAAACATTAAGATCACAAAACAACCATAATATGGGAATATCCAAACTTACGAAAAATAACTCAACGAAGGAGGTCCTTGTTGTGGGAGAGCAGCGGAGTTGCGCGTGTTGCCCGAGCAAACATTGAAATGATAATGATGCTGCAGCCACCAGCCCTTCCACGCGCCGAAGAAACACCGGTAATTCCCACGGTACAGCACGTGGAAGTTTCTCGCGGAACGGACTAGATCAGCGTGGAATGCTTCAAATCTCCTAGACGCTAGCTCAGCGGAAACACAGGACTGATAGAAACTAAGTCGAAATACGGAATTTACATTTTGTCACGTACGATTCCAAGAAGCCCAAACTGCAACATCCCGATTCCCACGGAAGCGTACCCCCAGCGGACCACCACCCCGTGGGGGATGGCATTATAAATAAGCGTAGCAACATAGCGCAGCGTTCATTAGTTTGTTCATAATTCTTGCGATCGTTTGTTATTACGGCTCATTATTCTTTGCGTTCATCACTGCGTTTAGAAATTTTGTATTGTATTTTGCGTTTCGGGGTCTTTAGTTTTTCGGTAAAGAAAAGAGAGTCGCGACTAAGGAGAAAGAAAATTTTATCTTTGAAGTCCTCATTTCATCGTTTAGACACAAACGCGCATTGTAATTGCGGTATTAATCCAGTTAGTAAATTGCTCAGTCTGTATTAAAATAGATAAATAAAGTAAGAGTTGATAATAAACTATATTCGAGTTCAAATAATAAACCCAACAAAAACTACGACGACAACCGGAGCGGCTGAGGTAATGGCACCAGACAGCACCTACTCCTCAAGGTAAGAAAATTAATTTTGAAAATTTCCTTCTTCTCTGATAATCTCGTTGCCCTCGAGAATTGAATTAGAACTTCCTGTCATTGATCTCGTTTTATTTTCGTGAACGGTTTTGAAGATAGAATCATTGTTTAAACTTTAAACAAAGGAGTTGTCCGCTGTGTCGGCTTGTGCGAACGGTGTTTTCAGCTACTGAAACATCCGCTGATCTTCGCATTCCTCCTCCCACTGTTGGTAAAATATTACCCGTCTTTGGGCAAGGCTTGCGAAATCACACAAGTCCCGCACAGAAAGGACTATTAAATACATCGTCGGAATCGATCGAAAATTAAGAACAATACCGGCATTGCTATTAACCGATATTCTTGCCATCATTGCATGCGACTGTAAGAGAGAAATAACAGAACAATTTCCCTTCGAAAATTTAACCAAAAGATCGTTCGCTGCGTTGGCTTGTGCAAACGGTGTTTTCGATTATCGAAAACAGCCATCGATCTTTGCATTCCTCCTCCCACTGTTGGTAAAATATTACCCGTCTTTGGGCAAGGCTTGCGAAATCACACGAGTTCCACGCAGAGAGGATCGTTAGAATCATCCTCGATTATTAAACTCAAAAGGCAAGAAAATCGTGGTAACAGAATCCATCGTAGTAAATGAATTGAGTTTCGGTTCTAACGGCAAACTACTACAGCGAAATTAAAAGAGAAGAAGAAGTCAAACGTAAAAATAAATTTATATAAAACAACGAAAAATCTTACGTTCCTATCCAATCCAGCAACGCTAAAATATAAATATCCAGCTAATAAAATATATATACAATAACCTAAGCAATTCTACGTCGAAATAAAAATCCGTTCAACGAGGAAAAATATTCATTGTACCCAGCTTTAATCCTCTCCCGTGCTAGTATCCCTGCGCATAGCAGGTTAGCCGAAAAGTGAAATTCATTTACCAGTTGCATTAAGCGTCAGTTAACGCTACCCATTAAACGTAAAAGAAAATAATAAAAGTAAAATATTTTGAAATAGTCCTTAGACTATTTCTGGTGGCAGCAACTACCGTATTAATTAGAAATCTAAATCAGTATTAAATACACAGAAATATCATTTCAATTTATTTCCCTTCAGATTAAATACAAACTCAAACTATAAAAAAAAAAATTTTTCAGTAAAATTTAAACTTAGGATTTGATCGATTTAAACAAACAAATTAATACGTAACATTTAGAGTAGTAAATTTTTGGTGGTAGCGGTGGGATACGCTCCACGGAGGATTAAAGTTGGTTTAAACGATTCGCTCCAGAAAGGATTAAAGTTGTTACGATTATCGATAAAATATATACCTAAGAAATAATGTCGACTAAATTAGAATCGTTGGACAAAGACACGATCTTGATGTTATCGGAAAAACTTAAAGCATGGGATGCGAATTTTCGCGACATGAGTACAACAATGAATAAATTACAAGACGATGTGCGTTCACTGAAAATAAAAAAGGAAATCAATACACCCGTATCATCGCCGATAATTTCCCAAGCGACAATACCGATAGAAGTTAATCCCCAATCAATTAAGTTAAAAGATGCCATAGAGACAGTACCAGTGTTCGACGGACATCGACCCTCGGTATTTCGATTTTTAAAAGCATGCGAGCGCGCACGAAACATGGTTCCTAAGCATCAAGAATCTCAGTTAGTAAAATTATTAACGAATAAACTTCGCGGACACGCATTTCTCGCCATAGAAGACACAGAAATAATAAGTTTAAACGATTTCGGGAATAAATTAAAAGATATGTTCGATCCGGGAAAAACGGTTAACGAATATAAAGGGGAATTAGCTACAATATTTCAACGACCGGGAGAAGATATTTTGGACTACGTAGATCGCGTCAAAGATCTCAGACTGGCGATAATGAACGGGGAAAAATGCGAGTACGGCACCGTATTTCAAGATAGGATAGATCGAGACACGAGGGAAGCTTTCGTTAAGGGGCTCCCAAACGAGGTGTATTTACGAGTAAAGATAGCAGGATACCAATCCTTGGACGATGCGTACCGCCAAGCCGTGAAAGCAACACGAGAATTAAAACAAGTGAAAAATAGAATTCGATACCGACATCCGACACCTTCGGATAATTATAACCAAAACAACGTTCATCCACCATACAATAGTATTTATACTGTAAACAACCGCCAGAACTGGAGATTTGTACCGCCGTCGCGGAAACATCTAAACAACCCGGGAATAGAAGAAAATGTCAGGAAAGAAACAAGAGCAATAACTTGGGAAGAAAAACGCATAAATAAATACCTCGATAGAGATCTAAATCAAAAGAGAGATGCTGATCATTTCAATCAATCAACTTTTCAATGCAAACACCATTCCGTTGCTGTGATAAGGGATAATGTCACGTTAAATAATAAGAGGACGCACGGTGCCATAGACAGGATCATGAGTGAGAAATTTCCTGAGTTACCAAACAAGATAAATAATATTAGTGCCAAAGAACTTTCAGACGAAGCAGAAACTAGGAAATTGAACGACGAGACG
>NW_022885103.1:0-16436 GCF_011952205.1 Bombus bifarius | reverse complement strand
GAATCGACGTTTCTGGAGGTCGCGCTGCTTAATGAACCATGTGCTTGCACTACAATGTTTGTTTGCCGGGCAGCCGCGACGATCCGTCTGCGACATTATAGTGCCGCGATCGACAGTTAAGAATATGATCTATGGTAAGCCGCATGGCGTAACAATGGTAGAAGACTCCCTACTCATCCCTTCGAGCAGTAGTGCAGGTCATGACCAATCGACACCGCGGTTCATTACCCTCACTTTTCCTAACGAAAGTGGGAACAACGAATCCGCGTTCTTTAGGCACAGGGGCACACCCACACCGAACTTTTCTTCCGTATTAGAAAAAGAGCGACAGACAGTCTAAAAACTAACGCCTAACGCGGCAGTCTACACATAGCACGAGAGTCGCATACTTCACGCAAATCTTTTGTCGGTTCTCGGTGTTGTCGAACATACATCTTCTCTCCTAAATATATTATAGTGCTAAGTCCATTAATACATTAATTTCCATTATAAGAGCCCTGCTCTAGCGTACATATCTATCGCATCTTCGTGCGACAAGTTGTTAACTATTTATTTCTCTACGTCAGTGTAATCTAAGTGTTGGAAATATATAATTTATAATTCTGTGAATCACAGTGTTATACAAACTCAATCACCCCAATTATCTCAACGGAAATCAGGGGATCGATCAATTCGTGGTGTCGATTGTTATAATCGTAGCTACCGTAATAAATCGTAATAGATTTACGACCCCCGTTGACGTCTCTCCGCGCGAGTACGTCTCCCCGCAATTGGTCGAAATTTACATGAGGAACGTATTATAAAATTGAATCCCTAATTATGGCATGTAGATAGTATTTTGAGTGTGGACGGAGGACAAAATTATGCACATTCCTTTTACAATTCCAAGGAAAAACATCATCGATGAGTCAGTTGTCAAAACACGATGGAAATTGCTCATTGTTAATTGAACAAGTTGGATATAATTACACAAGCTAAAGATTTAACTTGAAATTTGTTTGAAGAAATTTATTTTTGCTTATACCTGATGTCAGGCGCGGTATTAAGTATTATGCTTTTATAACTATTGTTTTAAATATTTTTGTGTTGAAATATTGTCGTTTGGGTGTCTGTTTTGTACTGCAGGAGTACCCGAAATAATTATACTCGTCATGTACAGCTAAACAACTACAGGCAGTTGATCCTATTCCTGGAACGCGTTGGATTCGTGTTTACATGGTACGTTGATTGGAATCACTTAGAGACGGATTACTGGGGGTGTGAGTAATTATGTTTCAGCCAGGCTTGGATAGAGAACGCGTTTAATCGACGTTTAAAGGTCCGCTTAAAATACACATGCTCTGGTAGTTTCTAATTTGATCGTTATAGATGTCGTATACTTTCTGCTAAATCCGCTTTTGGGAGACATTAAGATGAAAAAGGTCATATTTTTAAAGAGGGGGAGAGAGGTGGTATGCTTTGGATAAAGGTAACAATTTTATATGAAGGATGATTATTGTAAACATTGAATATAATTGGGGAAAATTGAGAAACTGGTGTAACTTGTTGTATTATGAGCTACAGGCCTGGTGCTGTGTCTATCTCTTATCACTTTAATACAATGGATGAGACATTTGTATGGCCTTTTTTGATAATGGAAAACGTGTTCGTGCTGTATGTTTTGCATTCAATAACAGGAAATGGTTCTGCAATTTCAGTAATTCAAAGTACTTGCAGTATAATGATAAGTGTAAATTCGACCAATTGCGGGGAGACGTAATCGCGAGGAGAGACGTCAACGGGGGTCGTAAATCCCCGTTACGATTGTAGCAATCGACACCACGAATTGATCGATCCCCTGATTTCCGTTGAGATAATAAGGGGTGATTGAGTTTGTATAACACTGTGATTCACAGAGTTATAAATTATATATTTCCAACACTTAGAGTACACTGACGCAGAGAAATAAATAGTTAACAACTTGTCGCACGACGATGCGATAGATATGTGCGCTAGAGCAGGGCTCTTATACTGGAAATTAGTGTATTAATGGACTTAGCACTATGATGTATTTAGGAGAGAAGATGTATGTTCGACCACACCGAGAACCGACAAAGATTTACGGGAAGTATGCGACTCTCGCGCTATGTGTAGACTGCCGCGTTAGGCGTTAGTTTTTAGACTGACTGTCGCTCTTTTTTTAATACGGAAGAAAAGTTCGGTGTGGGTGTGCCCCTGTGCCTAAAGAACGCGGATTCGTTGTTCCCACTTTCGTTAGGAAAAGTGAGGGTAACAAACCGAGGTGTCGATTGGTCATGACCTGCATTACTGCTCGAAGGGATGAGTAGGGAGTCTCCTACCATCGTGGTGGATAGATGACTGTGTGCGTGAGAAAAACCTAGCTTGTTTTATTACAGGGCTATTCGGATTTTCCTAATGGGTGCATACCCGCTTTCTCCGTGTTTTAAGTGCGACTAATAAACCCAAGGACCTCTCTAAAAACCGACTGTGTTTCGAGAATATTTTTAAGCTTTAGAAATTCTCCAAGACAAACGGATTGAAGACACATGGCGAAACAATACAGGGAAGTGAAAGTTATGGTGGGTCCTTAGGTTTATTGAGGGTCGAAGTGACGTTACGCAGGTCGGTTGTTGTCCGGTCGCGCGGGCTGGCGTGCAGATGTTTTAGGCGGCGTAACAATAAGCATAATACAATATAAATTTGCATTTCATCCGGCTACTGAAGGAAATACTTGTTTGACAATGGAACAGATCATTGCTAAGAAAGGAAGAAACCAACAGATTGTGTATCTATAATCTATTCTAAATTAAGATCATCGTTTCACGTTTAATATTTTAGATCTGCAAAAGGTGATTGACATTTCATTGTGATGACTGTATACATTCAAGTTATATTTGTCCTTGCTACTTTTTGTTATTTGTGAAAGTATGTAGGATGTATAATAGACAAATATAGGGAGGATACAAATAGTCTTAACTCTTCTGCAGAAGGAGAAAGAAAAATAAAGGGTGATAAGGAAATGCATACCATACCATACAAATAATTTCAATATAAAGTCATTTGAAGCATGCTAATGAAAGCATGGTAAGCATGGTAGTGTTAAATTCTTAGAAATATGTAATATCCAAATATGAAATTTGTATTATTTAAGTGTTTCAATATGTTGGGTATTCCTGAGTGGACACTTATAATTTTTGCTTTAGGAAGTTGAAGAAAATTACATTTATGACGTGAATTTTGTAATAAGCCTCCTGCTCTATGGGAAAGCCATATTGTGAAAGCCATCTAAACATGTATGTATTGTTTAAATATTATTGCTTTTATTATACTCATCAAAAAAGAAATAATGTGATGTTAATACAATGAGTCATAAAATGTTCAAATGCGTTGCGTCAAAATTTTTATGACAATTTTTATATTTATAAAAGTTTTGTCTTGTTTTAATTACATAAGTACATGATAGTTGTAACAAATTTTTGTTCCATCAGTTTTCCGGCAGGTAAGAATCAAAATATACTCATTGAAGTCAAATGTTTTTCAAATTCAAAATTGCAAATTTAATATAATTGTTTTACGGATTCAACAGTTTTCTCTTAGGTGGAATAATTACTTAAAACATATTACTTGTGCTTTTGATACGCTGAGAACAGAAGAAGATCTCGTTGATGTAACTTTAAGCTGCGAAGGAAAAAGGAATAAGAGCAGACAAAATGCTATTATCTGCATGTAGTACATATTTTAGAGATTTATTTAAGGTAGAGTGAAATTAAGAATTTAATAATTTATTACTGTTAACATATATTTTATAAATGATACTTATTCTATTTTAGGAAAATCCATGTCAGCATCCTGTTATAATATCTCGTGATGTAAAATTCGATGATTTGGTTGCATTGGTTGATTTTATGTATCACGGTGAAGTAAATGTGGTTCGGGAACAATTATCTAGTTTTTTAACAACTGCTGAACTGCTTGCTGTTCAGGGCCTTGCCGATGGTACAGGAAAAGATAATGATAGTTTAGTAGAGGTATGTTTTTCAAAATTGTTAAATATGATTAGATATTTTCTGCTTAAATTAAAATAATACACTTGTATCACATTAAACTGTGTTTCAGGATGACATTTTTATATCAACGTTATTGTTTTTGTATTCGTAATGACGCAATTTTATTTGATACTAGTGCTTCAAAAAAATAATTAAAAGTCAATAGATCTTGTTCATATATTTGATTTGAATGTAATTTAATACATTAATATTTTTACAAGATTTATGTTCCATATACAGGGTGGTTGGTAACAGGCGGTACAAGCGGACAGGGGGTGGTTCTACGCGAAAAAAGAAGTCGAAAATATACAATAAAAATTTTTCGTTTGAGGCTTTGTTTTCGAGAAAATCGACTTTGAATTTTCGCTCGGTACGCGTGCACTTTATCACATCTCGTTATAACGGATTTCACTGTAGATAGTTGTCCCGATGGAAAAATAAAAAAAAAAATTTTTTTTAAATTTTTATTCCATATTTTCGACTTCCTTTTTCGCGTAGGATCACCCCCTTACCGCTTGTATCGGCTGTTACAACCACCCTGTATACATTTATTTAGTTACTATTCTCTGCTTATTTCATACGAATTTCATAGTCTACAGCCTACTTTATTTATTATGTATGTAACTTACAATCATTGGAATAATGATTTTTGCATTAACATTAATGTACGTGCCAAATAATACGTGTACCGGAAATGACGTTTACAAAATGGGGTACGCGGTTGGTTAGAATTAACCGCAGTACATCTTCATACGCTATTGATTATTTCCTGTAAATGAAGAATTTTAATATAATGTACAAAATATATAAAATTTAGCATGAAAATTGTCGCACATATATTTAAAAATTAATTGGATTAAAGTATTTTTCAAAAATTCTAAGAATGTAAGATCGACGTAAGATTTTACACAGAACTAGTTTCCATTTTCGCGCGTAAGACTACGTCATAAAGACAGGGGTGGGGGTATAGAAAGTGGACTTTAGACGAGCAGCGTAGGCTTCCCTCAGTCATCTTACGACTGTGCTGTGAGAAAGGTGTTTTGCTCAGTGGTTTCAAATCCTTTGTGTGCAGTTGTGTGAATCTCTTCTGTTTTGTTCTACGACAAACACGAGCCGGATACAGGTTAGTATACTTTTTACTTATTCAAACATTAGGTGAAATAGTTAAGAAAGCATGACGAAGACAAAGGAGAGACTTCCAAAACCGAACGCCGACAAGCAAAGTGAAACTGAACGGTTAGTAACTTGGATTAACAAAGTTCGCCGCAAACAATCAAAGTGTCGCCGAAACCGCAGACGCGATTTACGGATTGAAGCAGTGCTGACGTGCGCTCTTTCCAAAGCTGAAGATGATTTACGCATCCGGCGATTATCAACAGCCTCAAAATGGGAGGATCTTAAAAAACAATGCTTGAAGAAGGTAAATTATACAAATTATGAACTCTACAATGGTGAAGACACGGAAAATCCGGGATCGTCTCAACAGAATCCCCAGGAAGAAGAGTCATCGTGCCCTGAATTGAGCAGTTTAGACGATTTCATGTCTAAGTTGGCAGAAATAAAAGTACCGTTACAACGCTGAGGTAGCGGGAAAAATGCAAGCGATTAGGTTTGGAAGACCTAACTGTGACTACTTTGACAAGAGGATTTCTCGCAACGTTTTGTCTACCAAATGCGTAGAGATTTGAACAACTATATGAAATCTCGAGCGATTATGGAGCACCGTGTGTTACGTCGGTGCTGCAGGAATAGAAATCGCATTACTATCTTGATGTATATATGTATATTTTTTGTTTGCAGTCTCACCGTTCGAGATGGCATTGGGACAAGCGGAGGGAGTTGGTGTTTGCAACGATGCTGAAGCGTACTGCACGCTCGAGGACCGCATGTTCTCCAGTCTCTGCGCCTTTCATTGGTTTGGTTTATATATTATATTATATGTATTGGTTTGGTAATATACGTAATAATGAGCGTTCGAGGTATGTTCGAAGAGTGTTTGATCCGATATTTTTTATTTCCAGAAATATATACTTTGTATGTTTTATAGTTTGAAGAAAATTTGTATAGTACATTTTAGCTTGTAGATTTAGTAGTATCGTTTCTAATATTCGCTCCATTATACTGTACGTCAAGATTTTGTATATTTGCTTAATGTTGATTAACAGTTTTGTAGACTTTAAGAAATGAAATGAAATTAATAAAATTTGGAAAATGTTTACAGTTTTTCTGCAATCTTCTAGTTCATATTAATGGCAAAAATGCTTTTCTGCCCCGCATACTACACATAACGAAATTCTGTCGCAGGCAAGAGACCCGTACATGTACCCAGGCTGTTGGCCGTCATCGGCAACATTATTTGGCCTGTCTCTGTATGAGACAAGGAACGACGAGAGAGGATTGGTACGGCATAAAGAAGGGGGGAAATGTCTTTCTTTTTAGAAAATCGTGCATGAAGTTTTCTGGCTGATGAATGGGTTGCACCATGATCAAGTTGTACATAAACGTCTCATCACTCCGCGCTTCCGTATATTGAACATCCAAGCATCAACTAATTCGAAAATCGTTTGACACGCGATACTCATAGGCTTATTGTGACGAACTACAGCGAATTGTAGCAAATCTTATTTGGTGGGCTCTAATACCTTTTGTACGTTATCTGTGCTAATGTGTCTTCTCATGTCCCGAAAAGTGTTTTCATAGCTTGTATCACCAGGTTGTATGCGAGTTGTCGAAGCACACAAGACAAGCCTCCACTGAATATCAATAAGGAGAGACTTCGCTAGGGGTAATGGCCCCCCCTAACGCCAATTCAATATTCAGGAAATATTAGGACTGGCTAGAACTAGAGAACGCGTGAAGGGGGTGCAACTGAAGTTAATTCATAAGAGAATCCTGGAGCATCCCTGTCATACGCGTCGGGTGGTCATCGTGGAGTTTTAGTCGGTAAGAGTCCGACACTACTCTGCTGTTACGCAATTACTGCAACAGCGGAGTGTCCATGAGGATTTCTCCACGTAAAAAAAAAAATTTGTATGTGAGTTACTCTGGCTTATCAATATGCCCTGTTCAAAGTTGGCCATGCTGAATACTGTCACAGGCGTCTATCTTCCTTAATAAGAGCTGTACGGGATCGAATAATGAGACTACCAATATGTGTACTCGTTAGTGTATTGAAAACAGATCTTGTCGCGAAACGATATCTATACAGACGTTTAGTCACAGTTTATACTGAATCGTTTGCGATCACGTTCGTTTAGTCATAATCGTCAGAAGGAGGTCAAAAGATACAAATTCGTCTTGTTTTACGGTTACATGTAGCGGCACCATTGTTCTGCCCGGAGTTCATAACTCCTTGCAATATCTGTGACCTAACGGTCTTGATACTCCGAAGCAAAACAACAACACGGTATGCAGCTAATTCTAACTCTTGTGCCGCTACATCACCCCCCTACCAGTGATAACGTTTTATTGCCTTTGCCGAGAAAGTCCCCGTGGGTAATCTTTTGTGATGCCTAGCCGAAACCTGCCTGTAACCAGTCAGGAAAACGGACTCTTCGGCCTGACCGTGTAACATACCTATTACTAGTGTTTCCTTCGTTGTCGCTATTCACGTCGCTTTCATTGCGAGCGTTCATTTGTTCTAGTGGAATAAGTATGTCACAGGTTTCGGCGGTTTTCGCGTCGAGATCCTCTGATACTACAAATGCTGGCTTAAGCCGGTCGACGGAAACTTATATATCGCGATTGTTAACATTGATGGTGTACATTTTCTCGCCTCTTCCCGTTACTCTAAACGGTCCATCGTAAGGCGGCTGTAAAGGGCCTCTAATTGCGTCGTGTCGCAGGAATACGTAGGGAGAAGACTCCAATTCGCGGAAAGTGAATAATTTCTTTTCCCTGTGTTGTGTCACAGGCTGAGGCCGGACTTTCTCCATTTGTTCCTTGAGCAGGGATGCAAATTCCGTGGTGGCACGCTGCTTAGTTGGGTATCGGGCGAACATTTAACGTTCGGTAGTCGCCGCATGGTCGCAAATTTCCATCCTTTTTGGGCAGAACGTGAAGGGGTGATGCCCAAGGGCTTTTCGATGGGCGCATCACGGCTTGTTCTATCATCAACTCAAATTCAGCTCTCACCTGCTTGAGGCGGTCCGGTACAAGGCGTTGGTGTTTGTTGTAGACCGGCGGGCCAGGCGTAGTTTCGATGTGATGTACTACACCGTGTCGGGCCTTTTCCTTCCCGAAAGACGGAGGACGCGTGAGGGCCGGGTATTCCGCCAGTAATTGGGGGTACACCGAATCGCCGCAGATAGTTTTCACCGATGGCGTGTTGTCTATGGCGGCGTACCCCTTTGATGATAACTGGGTCGTCGTGTCGATTAATCTTTTGTTCCGTGGGTCCACGAGCAACCCGTAGTGACTCAGGAAATCCATGCCGAGGATAGGTGTCTGGACGTCAGCCACTGTAAAATACCACTTGAAGGCGCGTCGGAGGGACGGGTTGAGGTGGATCGCGACTGTACCATTCGTCGCAATTCGTGCCCCATTAGCCGCGAACAACTCGTACTCGCTCTTCATCGCAGGTCCCTGCACTTTGCTGCGCGGGTAGACGCTGATGTCTGCGCCGGTGTCCACCAAGTACGAGATGCGCGTGTTTTTATCCAGAACAAAAATGCAGCGGGAGATCAAACCGTCGTCGTTTGCCGCGTTTACGGACGGCCGGTTCCGTTTCCCGATTTCCATGTGCACGGTGAGTGCACTTCTCGGTGCAATTTCTCGCGCGTTCCCCGTACGTCGCATGATAAAGGCATAAGCCACCTTGCCGTGACGGGCTTCGGGATCGCCAACGGCGACGGTATTTAGCGCTGGAGAATGGTCGCCGGCGGCCCCCGATGGTCAACGCGCTTACCTGCGCCTGTATCTGCGTTATTTGTTCCTTCAGCTCGTTGATGGCGTCAGCCGTAGCATCGTTCACCCCGCCGCCGTACGTTGTTGGATTGCCTCCTGCCGTGGTTCGGTCTGTACTGACCGCAACAACCTGTCTTAGTTCCGGGCGTATTTCGTAGATGCTGTCGGCGATCGCGGTCAGAGTTTCGGACCTCTTATCTTGGACGGCGGCTAGGACGCGTTGCACGTACACCGGGAGTCGGCCTTCCCAGAGAGTCCGGATTAATTCGTCTGATATTGCCGGAGTGGCGAGGCTTTTCAGATCCCGTAGAATTGAGAAGGCGTCCCGTCGTCTAGTTGTTGACTCACTATTATTTTGTGTAGGCGTCCGGCGTCTGACTCGCCCAGGAGCGTAGGACGAGCTGCGTGGCACCTTGATCCAAGATGCTCCTTGCCGTGTGAACAACAGCCGTCCGGATGATGCTGTCGTCCCCAGGGTGAACTTGGCGATGCGGCCGAAGGGCCGTTGCCTGGATGGCACGTTGTCTCCCTTGTAGTCTAGATCGCCGTCTTCCTCGTCGATGCCGAGCGATTTCCAGGTGAAATTCACGACCCAGGAAGTGTCGTGGATCTTGCTTCTGGAAGTGTCGTTAAACACCTCGGCCCAGGAAGTGTCGTTGAAGGGAACGTCGGTGGTGCTTTGTGAAGATTCATCAAGCGCGGTGCGGAGTTTTGAGGTTCATTGGGAGGCTGGACTCCCCCCGACGACCCGCTCGAATCGCATTCTCTTAGTGATGATCCTCGGTGGAGAATGACCGTTGGACGTCGTGACTGTGACTTGCCTTGGTGTTAGAGAGTATACTGGCGTTTTTGGAGCCACGGGTGACTCCAGTGAGATGTTTATGATACGCGACTAGTTCGGTACGGCGCTCTGTGAACTCAGTAGAGAATCGTTGAGATCAGATAGAATGTTCTGTAAATTACCGACACCATTTGAGTGATTAGTCATGGTATTAATAATGCTGAAATTATTCTGAGTAGGACCAATTGCAGGCGTAGCACATGTCTGAGGTGGCGAAGGAGGAGTCTTCACGTTACGTCTCGGAGTGTGACTGTCCGATGCAATGTTTCTAATCTGGGGTGGTGCAGATGACGTGATGTAAGAGAGATGATTGGACGTCGATACGTTGTGTTGGACGTCCATCGTGTAAGTATTGGCCGAAGAAACACTGCCCCTGGATGGTTTGTTCACAGTGGATTTCGAAGCCTTTACAGTAGGTTTCGACTCGACGTTGACCTTGTTGCTGTCCTGGATGGGACTCAACCCGTTACTTTCTAGGTTGTGAACTACGGTCAAAGAGTCATGAACGTTCTGTAACAGATTGGGGAGATTACTTTCTGAATCGATTTGTCGCCTGGTGAGACCTTCTCTTTCTTCAGGTCCGAAGGCTCGTTGAAGGTTGTCACCTTCAAGGTTGTTTGTGTCTGTTAAGGAAATTCGAGGATTTGGAAATACAAATAATTGACTATATTTCACACACAACAGCTATACATCTATATTACACTCTGAAGAACGTCTTGCACGCACGCTTGTCGCCAACCGACTATCCAGAATCTTCTAACGGCAGTCTTTTGTCTCAACTAAGACCTGGACGCCCTCTGACCCTTACACACACACACTCTCATGTACAGTGTAAATGTATCACTTCCCTAATAGTGTCCTTGGGTAGGACGGTCGAGATAATGCGGACGCGAACTTGGTTGTCGTCAAGTCGCGTGTAGGTGATGAGCTGCAGGTGTCATGCAATGAGCTACGCGTGACTCGCGACGCGATCGGCGTTCGAGTCGATGCGATCTTCTCCGTCGGCGGAGTCTGAATAGCGTTACTGTTTAGATTATTATTGTTTCCCAGGAAACTGATAGACGTGTTGCTGCTATATTCTGGTGGTTGTGAATTCGCCATGGTGGGTACTTTATCCGTGGGCCCTTGTGGCAATGGCGAAGGTGGCGTCATCGCATTATGTCCCGGAAAATGATTCTCCGGTAATTTAAGCGAAGCAGTCTCGCGACCGGCAGCTGATTCGTCGTTGGTCGATTGTGACGTCGTAGTTAGTCGTATGTGGTTTAACTGATTGGTTACTCGGAGTACTAATTTTTTGTACTCGTCTGCTATTTCAAGGCCGCGCTCGCTCGCTTCCTCGTCTATGCTCACAATCTCGTTTTAAATGACGCGGAGTTCCGTCTCATAGATTTCCAGACGATTTTTGATTTGGATAAACTTGGCCTCTCGCGGACAGCCGGATTGTTCGATTACGTCCAGTTTTTTTGATAAGCGTGTAAAGTGGCCGGTATATTGGCCCCGGCGTCGACGCAAGGCGGCAAGTTCGTTTCCGGTTGTCATTATTTGTTATACAATTGAGAATGGAGTGGTTATAACTTACTTCTGTCGACGATTGTCCAGTTGCGGCAGGAGGCTGTGTGGTTGCGTTTCAACCACCGGATTATACCTCTTCGAAGGTGACGGCCCTTGACGTTACTGACCTCGCTGGGGTGGTAACGCTTCCGCTGCTGGTTGTGTTGGATTCACGTTGCACTGTGTGATAGTGGGTGTCACTGGTGTGCACTTTTCACTTGACCCTGAATCCGGCTCGAAGGACCAAATGTTACGACTCTTGGCGGAGAGACGCGGTCGCGAGGAAAACGCGTCAGCGAGAGGCGTAAGTTCTCGCTACGATTCGGATAATCGACGCCGCGAAATCGTCGTTCCCCCTGTTTCGGTTAAGATAACAGAGGTGGTTAAATGAATATGAAACAGTATAGTAAGTTATATATCACCGTTTATTCTGACAACTTGTAAAGAAGACAGTTACGCTGGTGCGTATGTACGAG
This sequence comes from Bombus bifarius, assembly GCF_011952205.1. NCBI lineage: Eukaryota > Metazoa > Arthropoda > Insecta > Hymenoptera > Apidae > Bombus > Bombus bifarius. Next base: position 4,617 of record NW_022885103.1, on the reverse strand, counting down.
ATGAGTGAGTGACTGATCTACGGGTGTATTCCCGGTCAAAGGATGTTGACAGTTCGAAGGATGTAAAATCAGTGTGGTTCGGAGAGGATGCTGTGACGGAGGAAAGCTAAGGGTGGGTGTGTCTAGCCCACGGGGCCATCGGATTTGTTGGTGACGATTTTAGTAAAGAGAGTGAGGGAAATAGGCTTCGTTGTTAATTGGTTAATCGAAGGGTCTTAACCGCCCTCGAGAGAAAGTGGTTAGTGGAAGGAAAGTTGCATCATACGTGAGAAAAACTTCCCTTGTCAAGCCGTAGTAGACTAAGGTCTTTAGAAATGCTTCGGAAACAGACGTTTGTTCAGTTTGAAGGACCTCGATCAGGAAATTACTGAGATTTATGGAAGGTACTTGAGACTATTGAGCGTACGCAGTGAGTATCCGAAGACATCTGGTTGCCATCTTGCCCGCGGTGTGTGGCCTGGGCTAGGTAGAGTGTTACGCGACGTAATAAATTACGTCGGTTCGGAAGTCGTATTACTAGATACTTATATTTACAGATTTCAATTCACTTATCCATTGATTGATGTTAGGACAAATGAGGAACTTCGCATGTTATTAAATTAACAAATAAAATGTATTGTTCCTGATAAATGGGATGCAGAATAGTATTGGAAATAAAAGACTGGTTTATATTACAGTTCAAGTGACTGATAGTAGGAAAGCAGTGATGGAAAGTGAGGCAACGTATTATAAAATTGAATCCCTAATTATAGCATGTAGATAGTATTTTGAGTGTGGACGGAGGACAAAATTATGCACATTCCTTTTTCAATTCCAAGGAAAAACATCATCGATGAGTCAGTTGTCAAAACACGATGGAAACTGCTCCTTGTTAATTGAGCAAGTTTGATATAATTACACAAGCTAAGGATTTAACTTGAAATTTGTTTGAAAAAATTTATTTTTGCTTATACCTGATGTCAAGCCTGGTATTAAGTATCATGCTTTTATAACTATTGTTTTAAATATTTTTGTGTTGAAAAATTGTCGTTTGGGTGTCTGTTTTGTACTAGAGGAGTACCCTAAACAATTATACTCGTCGTGTACAGCTAAACAACTACAGACAGTTGATTCTATTCCTGGAACGCGTTGGATTCGTGTTTACATGGTACGTTGATTGGAATGACTTAGAGGTGGGATACTGGGAGTGTGAGTAATTATGTTTCAGCCAGGATTGGATAGAGAACGCGTTTAATCGACGTTTAAAGATCCACATAAAATACACATACTCTGGTAGTTTCTAATTGGATCGTTATAGATGTCGTATACTTTCTGCTAAATCCGTTTTTGGGAGACATTAAGATGAAAAAGGTCATATTTTTATCTCGTAATCTAATGTAAATTTCGATGATTTGGCTGCATTGGTTGATTTTATGTATCAGGGTGAAGTAAATGTGGTTCGGGTACAATTGGCTAGTTTTTTAACAACTGCTGAACTGCTTGCTGTTCAGGGCCTTGCCGATGGTATAGGAAAAGATAATGCTAGTTTAGTAGAGGTATGTTTTTCAAAATTGTTAAATATGATTAGATATTTTCTGCTTAAATTAAAATAATAAACTTGTATCACGTCAAACTGTGTTTCGGGATGACATTTTTATATCAACGTTATTGTTTTTGTATTCGTAATGACGCAATTTTATTTGATACTAGTGCTTCAAAAAAATAATTAAAAGTCAATAGATCTTGTTCATATATTTGATTTGAATGTAATTTAATATATTATTTTTACAATATTTATGTTCCATATACATATACATTTATTTAGTTACTATTCTCTGCTTATTTCATACGAATTTCATAGTCTACAGCCTACTTTATCTATTCTGTGTGTAACGTAAAATCATTGGAATAATTATTTTTGCATCAACATTAATGTACGTGCCAAATAATACGTGCAGTACACCTTCATACGCTATTGATTATTTCCTGTAAATCAAGAATTTTAATATAATGTACAAAATATATAAAATTTAGCACTAAAATTGTCGCACATATATTTAAAAATTAATTGGAGTGAAGTATTTTTCAAAAATTCTTAGAATGTAAGGCCAACGTAAGATTTTACACGGAACTAGTTTCCATTTTCGCGCGTAAGACTACGTCATAAAGACAGGGGAGGGGTATAGAAAGCGGACTTCAGACGCGCAGCGTAGACTTCCCTTAGTCATCTTACGACTGTGCTGTGAGGAGGGTGTTTTGCTCGGTGGTTTCAAATCCTTTGTGTGCAGTTGTGTGAATCTCTTCTGTTTTGTTCTACAACAAACACGAGCCGGATACAAGTTGGTATACATTTTACTTACTCAATAATTGGGTGAAATAGTTGAGAAAGCATGGCGAGGGCAAAGAAGGGACTTTCAAAAACAAACGCCAACAAGCCAGAAACAGAACGGTTACTAACATGGATTGACGAAGTTCGCCGCAAAAGATCAAAGTGTCGCCGAATGTGCAGACGCGATTTACGGATTGAAGCAATGCTGACGTGCGCTCTTTCCAAAGCTAAAAGTGATTTACGCATCCGGCGATTATCAGCAGCTTCAAAATGGCAGAAATTTAAAAAACAATGCTTGAAGAAGAAGGTAAATTATACAAATTATGAACTCTACAATGGTGAGGACACGGAAAATCCGGGACCGTCTCAACAGAATACCCTGGAGGAGCCATCGTGTCCTGAAGTGGGCAGTTTAGACGATGTCGTGTCTAAGTTGGCAGAAATAAAAGTAACGTTACAACGCTGAAGTAGCGGGAAAAATGGAAGCGATCAGGTTTGGAAGACCTAACTGTGACAAGAGGATTTCTCGCATCGTTTTATCTACCAAATGCGTAGAGATTTCAACTACGAAATGGAATCTCGAGCGATTACGGAGCAGCGTGTATTACGTCGGTGCTGTAAGAATAGAAATCGCATTACTATCTTGATGTATATATGGATATTTTTTGTTTGCAGTCTCACCGTACGAGATGGCATTGGGACAAGCGGAGGGAGTTGGTGTTTGCAGCGATGCTGAAGAGTACTGCACGCTCGAGGACCCCATGTTCTCCAGTCTCTGCGCCTTTCATTGGTTTGGTTTATATATTATATTATATGTATTGATTTGGTAATATACGTAATAATGAGCGTTCGAGGTATGTTCGAAGAGTGTTTGATCCGATATTTTTTATTTTCAGAAATATATACTTTGTATGTTTTTTAGTTTGAAGAAAATTTGTATAGTACATTTTAGCTTGTAGATTTAGTAGTATCGTTTCTAATATTCGCTCCATTATACTGTACGTCAAGATTTTGTATATTTGCTTAATGTTGATTAACAGTTTTGTAGACTTTAAGAAATGAAATGAAATTAATAAAATTTGGAAAATGTTTACAGTTCTTCTGCAATCTTCTAGTTCATATTAATGGCAAAAATGCTTTTCTGCCCCGCATACTACACATAACGAAATTCTGTCGCAGGCAAGAGACCCGTACATGTACCCAGGCTGTTGGCCGTCATCGGCAACATTATTTGGCCTGTCTCTGTATGAGATAAGGAACGGTGAGAGAGGATTGGTACGGCATAAGGAAGGGGGGAAATGTCTTTCTTTTTAGAAAATCGTGCATGAAGTTTTCTGGCTGATGAATGGGTTACACCATGATCAAGTTGTACATAAACGTCTCACCACTCCGCGCTTCCGTATCTAGAACATCCAAGCATCAACTAATTCGAAAATCGTCTGACACGCGATACTCATAGGCTTATTGTGACGAACTACGGCAAATTGTAGCAAATCTTATTTGGTGGGCTCTAATACCTTTTGTACGTTATCTGGGCTAATGTGTTTTCTCATGTCCGGAAAAGTGTTTTCATAGCTTGTACCACCAGGTTGTATGCGAGTTGTCGAAGCACACAAGACAAGCCTCCACTGAATATCAATAAGGAGAGACAGCGCTAGGGGTAATGGCCCCCCCTAACGCCAATTCAATATTCAGGAAATACTAGGACTGGCTAGAACTAGAGAACGCGTGAAGGGGGTGCAACTGAAGTTAATTCATAAGAGAATCCTGGAGCATCCCTGTCATACGCGTCGGGTGGTCATCGTGGAGTTTTAGTCGGTAAGAGTTCGACACTGCTCTGCTGTTACGCAATTTCTGCAACAGCGGAGTGTCCATGAGGATTTCTCCACGTAAAAAAAAAAATTTGTATGTGAGTTACTCTGGCTTATCAATATGCCCTGTTCAAAGTTGGCCAAGCTGAATACTGTCACAGGCCTCTATTTTCCATAATAAGGGCTGTAGGGGATCGAATAATGAGACTACCAATATGTGTACTCGTTAGTGTATTTAAAACAGATCTTTTCGCGAACCGATATCTATACAGACGTTTAGTCACAGTTTATACTGAATCGTTTGCGATCACGTTCGTTTAGCCATAATCGTCAGAAGAAGGTCAAAAGATACAAATTCGTCTTGTTTTACGGTTACATGTAGCGGCGCCATTGTTTTGCCCAGAGCTTATAATTCCACACAATACCTCTTGATATTCCGAAGCAAAACAACAACATGGTTTGAAGCAAATTCTAACTCTTGTGCCGCTACAGAGCTAT
>NW_022885102.1:0-13180 GCF_011952205.1 Bombus bifarius | reverse complement strand
TCGTATGTGGTTTAACTGATTGGTTACTCGGAGTACTAATTTTTTGTACTCGTCTGCTATTTCAAGGCCGCGCTCGCTCGCGTCCTCGTCTATGCTCACAATCTCGTTTTAAATGACGCGGAGTTCCGTCTCATAGATTTCCAGACGATTTTTGATTTGGATAAACTTGGCCTCTCGCGGACAGCCGGATTGTTCGATTACGTCCAGTTTTTTTGATAAGCGTGTAAAGTGGCCGGTATATTGGCCCCGGCGTCGACGCAAGGCGGCAAGTTCGTTTCCGGTTGTCATTATTTGTTATATAATTGAGAATGGAGTGGTTATAACTTACTTCTGTCGACGATTGTCCAGTTGCGGCAGGAGGCTGTGTGGTTGCGTTTCAACCACCGGATTATACCTCTTCGAAGGTGACGGCCCTTGACGTTACTGACCTCGCTGGGGTGGTAACGCTTCCGCTGCTGGTTGTGTTGGATTCACGTGGCACTGTGTGATAGTGGGTGTCACTGGTGTGCACTTTTCACTTGACCCTGAATCCGGCTCGAAGGACCAAATGTTACGACTCTTGGCGGAGAGACGCGGTCGCGAGGAAAACGCGTCAGCGAGAGGCGTAAGTTCTCGCTACGATTCGGATAATCGACGCCGCGAAATCGTCGTTCCCCCTGTTTCGGTTAAGATAACAGAGGTGGTTAAATGAATATGAAACAGTATAGTAAGTTATATATCACCGTTTATTCTGACAACTTGTAAAGAAGACAGTTACGCTGGTGCGTATGTACGAGATGAGTGAGTGACTGATCTACGGGTGTATTCCCGGTCAAAGGATGTTGACAGTTCGAAGGATGTAAAATCAGTGTGGTTCGGAGAGGATGCTGTGACGGAGGAAAGCTAAGGGTGGGTGTGTCTAGCCCACGGGGCCATCGGATTTGTTGGTGACGATTTTAGTAAAGAGAGTGAGGGAAATAGGCTTCGTTGTTAATTGGTTAATCGAAGGGTCTTAACCGCCCTCGAGAGAAAGTGGTTAGTGGAAGGAAAGTTGCATCATACGTGAGAAAAACTTCCCTTGTCAAGCCGTAGTAGACTAAGGTCTTTAGAAATGCTTCGGAAACAGACGTTTGTTCAGTTTGAAGGACCTCGATCAGGAAATTACTGAGATTTATGGAAGGTACTTGAGACTATTGAGCGTACGCAGTGAGTATCCGAAGACATCTGGTTGCCATCTTGCCCGCGGTGTGTGGCCTGGGCTAGGTAGAGTGTTACGCGACGTAATAAATTACGTCGGTTCGGAAGTCGTATTACTAGATACTTATATTTACAGATTTCAATTCACTTATCCATTGATTGATGTTAGGACAAATGAGGAACTTCGCATGTTATTAAATTAACAAATAAAATGTATTGTTCCTGATAAATGGGATGCAGAATAGTATTGGAAATAAAAGACTGGTTTATATTACAGTTCAAGTGACTGATAGTAGGAAAGCAGTGATGGAAAGTGAGGCAACGTATTATAAAATTGAATCCCTAATTATAGCATGTAGATAGTATTTTGAGTGTGGACGGAGGACAAAATTATGCACATTCCTTTTTCAATTCCAAGGAAAAACATCATCGATGAGTCAGTTGTCAAAACACGATGGAAACTGCTCCTTGTTAATTGAGCAAGTTTGATATAATTACACAAGCTAAGGATTTAACTTGAAATTTGTTTGAAAAAATTTATTTTTGCTTATACCTGATGTCAAGCCTGGTATTAAGTATCATGCTTTTATAACTATTGTTTTAAATATTTTTGTGTTGAAAAATTGTCGTTTGGGTGTCTGTTTTGTACTAGAGGAGTACCCTAAACAATTATACTCGTCGTGTACAGCTAAACAACTACAGACAGTTGATTCTATTCCTGGAACGCGTTGGATTCGTGTTTACATGGTACGTTGATTGGAATGACTTAGAGGTGGGATACTGGGAGTGTGAGTAATTATGTTTCAGCCAGGATTGGATAGAGAACGCGTTTAATCGACGTTTAAAGATCCGCTTAAAATACACATACTCTGGTAGTTTCTAATTGGATCGTTATAGATGTCGTATACTTTCTGCTAAATCCGTTTTTGGGAGACATTAAGATGAAAAAGGTCATATTTTTATCTCGTAATCTAATGTAAATTTCGATGATTTGGCTGCATTGGTTGATTTTATGTATCAGGGTGAAGTAAATGTGGTTCGGGTACAATTGGCTAGTTTTTTAACAACTGCTGAACTGCTTGCTGTTCAGGGCCTTGCCGATGGTATAGGAAAAGATAATGCTAGTTTAGTAGAGGTATGTTTTTCAAAATTGTTAAATATGATTAGATATTTTCTGCTTAAATTAAAATAATAAACTTGTATCACGTCAAACTGTGTTTCGGGATGACATTTTTATATCAACGTTATTGTTTTTGTATTCGTAATGACGCAATTTTATTTGATACTAGTGCTTCAAAAAAATAATTAAAAGTCAATAGATCTTGTTCATATATTTGATTTGAATGTAATTTAATATATTATTTTTACAAGATTTATGTTCCATATACATATACATTTATTTAGTTACTATTCTCTGCTTATTTCATACGAATTTCATAGTCTACAGCCTACTTTATCTATTCTGTGTGTAACGTAAAATCATTGGAATAATTATTTTTGCATCAACATTAATGTACGTGCCAAATAATACGTGCAGTACACCTTCATACGCTATTGATTATTTCCTGTAAATCAAGAATTTTAATATAATGTACAAAATATATAAAATTTAGCACTAAAATTGTCGCACATATATTTAAAAATTAATTGGAGTGAAGTATTTTTCAAAAATTCTTAGAATGTAAGGCCAACGTAAGATTTTACACGGAACTAGTTTCCATTTTCGCGCGTAAGACTACGTCATAAAGACAGGGGAGGGGGTATAGAAAGCGGACTTCAGACGCGCAGCGTAGACTTCCCTTAGTCATCTTACGACTGTGCTGTGAGGAGGGTGTTTTGCTCGGTGGTTTCAAATCCTGTGTGTGCAGTTGTGTGAATCTCTTCTGTTTTGTTCTACAACAAACACGAGCCGGATACAGGTTGGTATACATTTTACTTACTCAATAATTGGGTGAAATAGTTGAGAAAGCATGGCGAGGACAAAGAAGGGACTTTCAAAAACAAACGCCAACAAGCCAGAAACAGAACGGTTACTAACATGGATTGACGAAGTTCGCCGCAAAAGATCAAAGTGTCGCCGAATGTGCAGACGCGATTTACGGATTGAAGCAATGCTGACGTGCGCTCTTTCCAAAGCTAAAAATGATTTACGCATCCGGCGATTATCAGCAGCTTCAAAATGGCAGAAATTTAAAAAACAATGCTTGAAGAAGAAGGTAAATTATACAAATTATGAACTCTACAATGGTGAGGACACGGAAAATCCGGGACCGTCTCAACAGAATACCCGGGAGGAGCCATCGTGTCCTGAAGTGGGCAGTTTAGACGATGTCGTGTCTAAGTTGGCAGAAATAAAAGTAACGTTACAACGCTGAAGTAGCGGGAAAAATGGAAGCGATCAGGTTTGGAAGACCTAACTGTGACAAGAGGATTTCTCGCATCGTTTTATCTACCAAATGCGTAGAGATTTCAACTACGAAATGGAATCTCGAGCGATTACGGAGCAGCGTGTATTACGTCGGTGCTGCAAGAATAGAAATCGCATTACTATCTTGATGTATATATGGATATTTTTTGTTTGCAGTCTCACCGTACGAGATGGCATTGGGACAAGCGGAGGGAGTTGGTGTTTGCAGCGATGCTGAAGAGTACTGCACGCTCGAGGACCCCATGTTCTCCAGTCTCTGCGCCTTTCATTGGTTTGGTTTATATATTATATTATATGTATTGATTTGGTAATATACGTAATAATGAGCGTTCGAGGTATGTTCGAAGAGTGTTTGATCCGATATTTTTTATTTTCAGAAATATATACTTTGTATGTTTTTTAGTTTGAAGAAAATTTGTATAGTACATTTTAGCTTGTAGATTTAGTAGTATCGTTTCTAATATTCGCTCCATTATACTGTACGTCAAGATTTTGTATATTTGCTTAATGTTGATTAACAGTTTTGTAGACTTTAAGAAATGAAATGAAATTAATAAAATTTGGAAAATGTTTACAGTTTTTCTGCAATCTTCTAGTTCATATTAATGGCAAAAATGCTTTTCTGCCCCGCATACTACACATAACGAAATTCTGTCGCAGGCAAGAGACCCGTACATGTACCCAGGCTGTTGGCCGTCATCGGCAACATTATTTGGCCTGTCTCTGTATGAGATAAGGAACGACGAGAGAGGATTGGTACGGCATAAGGAAGGGGGGAAATGTCTTTCTTTTTAGAAAATCGTGCATGAAGTTTTCTGGCTGATGAATGGGTTACACCATGATCAAGTTGTACATAAACGTCTCACCACTCCGCGCTTCCGTATCTAGAACATCCAAGCATCAACTAATTCGAAAATCGTCTGACACGCGATACTCATAGGCTTATTGTGACGAACTACGGCAAATTGTAGCAAATCTTATTTGGTGGGCTCTAATACCTTTTGTACGTTATCTGGGCTAATGTGTTTTCTCATGTGCGGAAAAGTGTTTTCATAGCTTGTACCACCAGGTTGTATGCGAGTTGTCGAAGCACACAAGACAAGCCTCCACTGAATATCAATAAGGAGAGACAGCGCTAGGGGTAATGGCCCCCCCCTAACGCCAATTCAATATTCAGGAAATACTAGGACTGGCTAGAACTAGAGAACGCGTGAAGGGGGTGCAACTGAAGTTAATTCATAAGAGAATCCTGGAGCATCCCTGTCATACGCGTCGGGTGGTCATCGTGGAGTTTTAGTCGGTAAGAGTCCGACACTACTCTGCTGTTACGCAATTACTGCAACAGCGGAGTGTCCATGAGGATTTCTCCACGTAAAAAAAAAAATTTGTATGTGAGTTACTCTGGCTTATCAATATGCCCTGTTCAAAGTTGGCCAAGCTGAATACTGTCACAGGCCTCTATTTTCCATAATAAGGGCTGTAGGGGATCGAATAATGAGACTACCAATATGTGTACTCGTTAGTGTATTTAAAACAGATCTTTTCGCGAACCGATATCTATACAGACGTTTAGTCACAGTTTATACTGAATCGTTTGCGATCACGTTCGTTTAGCCATAATCGTCAGAAGAAGGTCAAAAGATACAAATTCGTCTTGTTTTACGGTTACATGTAGCGGCGCCATTGTTTTGCCCAGAGCTTATAATTCCACACAATACCTCTTGATATTCCGAAGCAAAACAACAACATGGTTTGAAGCAAATTCTAACTCTTGTGCCGCTACAGAGCTATTTAAGGCATGGATAAATTGAACGCATCTTTGTTGAGTCTAGATGATCCAGAATGGCGAACTACCGCAGGTAGAGCAACTAATCGAAATATTAGACATGCACATATACGTAATATGTTTAACATGGATAGGAAATTGTTTTGAAATTTAACAATCATTGCAATAATTACATCGGTTCGAAGTCGTATTACTAGATACTTATTATAATATCGTAAAGTAATTCGAATTAGAAATCAGTTGAAAATAGAAAAACCGTGTACGTCGTGTTTCTGTGGTTCGTTTACATTTAAGAGTGCCTACGTGACTAAAGGCACGTAGTTGGTAGTTCTTACATAGGAATGAGGGAAACAATAGACAGCGTTAGAAGAAGGACGGTTTCGCTACGCAAGGCGAGTCGAAAAGTGTGCGTGTTGCGAGAATCAGAGCTAATCGAGTCGTCGAAGAGTAGAGTAGTTAGAGGTATCGAATCGTCGAAGAGTAGAGTTGTGAGAATTGATAGAGTTGTTAGAGAGAGAGAGTGTCTGTGTGTTAGATTCGTTGTGACGAGAGTGGTCAAATAACTGTAAAGTTATTTGATATAGATACGAGTATTGCATTTAGTTTCCGTTAAATAAATATCGTTTCCTGTCCAATTTATATATGTATATTCAATTTAATATTAATAAGTTGCAAGTAATCGGGAAAAAATTTCTATCCTTATTTTCCGATATTACATTATTTTCACAGATTTCAATTCATTTATCCATTGATTGATATTAGGACAAATGAGGAACTTCGCATCTGATTACATTAACAAATAAAATGTATTGTTCTTGATAAATGGTATGCAGAATAGTATTGGAAATAAAAGACTGGTTTATATTACAGTTCAAGTGACTGATAGTAGGAAAGCAGTGATGGAAAGTGAGGCAACGTATTATAAAATTGAATCCCTAATTATAGCATGTAGATAGTATTTTGAGTGTGGACGGAGGACAAAATTATGCACATTCCTTTTTCAATTCCAAGGAAAAACATCATCGATGAGTCAGTTGTCAAAACACGATGGAAATTGCTCGTTGTTAATTGAGCAAGTTTGATATAATTACACAAGCTAAAGATTTAACTTGAAATTTGTTTGAAGAAATTTATTTTTGCTTATACCTGATGTCAAGCGCGGTATTAAGTATCATGCTTTTATAACTATTGTTTTAAATATTTTTGTGTTGAAATATTGTCGTTTGGGTGTCTGTTTTGTACTGGAGGAGTACCCGAAATAATTATACTCGTCGTGTACAGCTAAACAGCTACAGGCAGTTGTTTGTATTCCTGGAACGCGTTGGATTCGTGTTCGTATGGTACGTTGATTGGAATGACTTAGAGGTGGGTTACTGGGGGTGTGAGTAATTATGTTTCAGCCAGGATTGGATAGAGAACGCGTTTAATCGACGTTTAAAGATCCGCTTAAGATACACATGCTCTGGTAGTTTCTAATTGGATCGTTATAGATGTCGTATCCTTTCTGCTAAATCCGTTTTTGGGAGACATTAAGATGAAAAAGGTCATATTTTTATCTCGTAATGTAATGTAAATTTCGATGATTTGGCTGCATTGGTTGATTTTATGTATCAGGGTGAAGTAAATGTGGTTCGAGAACAATTGGCTAGTTTTTTAACAACTGTTGAACTGCTTGCTGTCCAGGGCCTTGCCGATTGTACAGGAAAAGATAATGATAGTTTAGTAGAGGTATGTTTTTCAAAATTGTTAAATATGATTAGATATTTTCTGCTGAAATTAAAACAATACACTTGTATCACGTTAAACTGTGTTTCGGGACGACATTTTTATATTAACGTTATTGTTTTTGTATTCGTAATGACGCAATTTTATTTGATACTAGCGCTTCAAAACAATAATTAAAAGTCAATAGATCTGTTCGTATATTTGATTTGAATGTAATTTAATATATTATTTTTACAAGATTTATATTCCATATACATATATGTCGGGTTAACATTAAGATTTAAGGCGCGTAACGATTCTTCGTTTGAGTTAGCCATCGTTTTACGAGACAGAGATTATATTTACGCGAATATGCAAGATTTTACAAAATATTATGAATATTGAGTTTAATGAATGATAAGATTAACAGACGATAAGTTTAACTAATAATTAGATTAAAGAATAATAAGTTTAACGAACAATAAGAGGTACGAATAATATGTCTTACGAATAATAAATTTAACGAATAATGAGATTAACGATTGATAGGTTTAACGAATAATGAATTTAATTAACGCTATTAACAATGTTTCCGGGGTTCAAAAGAATCCACGGTCAACAGTATAACTCTTTACTATGCGTAGAATAATTTTAAACACAAAAATACGATTGCTGAGACACTCGGTAAATTGGTCGATGTATCACTTTCCAAGGCGATCACACGAATGAATATCTGATGAAAATCTTTTTCGCTATACGACTGCATTTGTTTGTTATATGCTCGCTGGAGACATCGAGAAGGTTCCAATCGTTGTTGCTAGGCAATTTCTGTCAAAAGTTTGTTGTATACTCTTTGGAAACATCGAGAAAGATCCAAACGCCGTTACTCGGCAGTTTCTGTCTGGAGATTGATTCCTAATACAACGTGTGTCCCATTATATCGACATCTCTAAAGTACAATTCTATGTGATTTCTACGGAGAACAATACAACCGATCCACACCTTCGTCAGGCAAAACGTTTATCCCGTGACCGTCGCTACGTTCGGCGACCAGTTGTCACATCGAATCCACTTTCGCTTTCACAAATGTCAAACAATTACAAATGACAATTGCTTAATTACAGTTATGATAAAATCTAGGCTAAAGCATTAGAAGGCTTCCTCAAAATTGCAAAGGGAAGGCTCCGGTTTTCCTTTCATCTCCGACACGGCCATTCTATCACACGTCCTCGTGTGCAGTTAAAATACAGAGTTTTTTTAACATTAGACTCGGTGTAACTGATATTATTTACCATTCGATTAGATGTTCCAAATAAGTCAGGGGTCCAGTTCAACAACAAAGCTCTGTTCGAAGATTTGGCAAGCAAGGAAATGAAAGAGAACTCAAATTAGTGTTATAGTTTGTATTCAAAGTGCCAGTTGCACTCCGTAAGTCACCAGTCAGACCGCAATGACACGACAGATCATTTTCGACTCCGCACAAAGCTCTCAGTTTGTTGGATCATATCACCACGTTGGGTGCATTACGAAAGGCAAAAGACACCAGTAAGGATATTATAGAAAGCGCAGGGCACCAGTGAGGATATTATAGAAAGTACAAGCACTACACTGGGAGTATTATAAAAGGCGCATACACTACACTGGGAGTATTATAAAAGGCGCATACACTACACTGGGAGTATTATAAAAGGCGCATACACTACACTGGGATATTACTATGACCACAATGCGGTATTAATAATTCCCAGAGATCAATGTGCTCGCATCGTTATTATCACTGTCGCTGTCATCACCGCAGACGTCCAACTCAGCAGGAATGTAACCATCTGGTATCTTTCTCAACTTGTCGTGTCTATCCTTATATGACCGTTTGCCATCTAGAGTTTTTAAAGTATATCTATCCCCCTCTAAAACTTCCGTTATCATGAATGGACCCTTGAATTTCGGATCTAGCTTCGTTTGGTTTCTTTCCTCGTTCTTACGTAACACAAAGTCACCGAGATTGAACCTAACTATCTTCGCTTTCGTTTTGTCAAACCTGTCTTTATCATAACTGGCGCAAGTCTCTATGTTCTGTATCGCCTGTTGCCTTACATTGGAGATGTCTACTTCTTTTTCCTCAATATTATCAGGCAACGATAAGCCGTAGGGCCTTGGTGCCTTCCCAATTAATAATTCCAGAGGACTTGATTTGGTTACACGATTGGTGGTGCAATTCAAAGCTAGTTGTATCTCGCCAATCTCGTCTTGCCAAGATCGCCCGGTCGTTTCCACCGTCGTTAACATATTCTTCAGCGTACTCATAATACGCTCTACCTGTCCATTGGCCCTACTCACACCGGTTGCTATTAAGTGAAGTCTAATGTGTCTATTCTGGCAGAAATTTGGGAAATCTTTATCCGTAAAACATCTTCCTTGGTCCGCCATTACCCGGCAGGGATTACCGAATAAAAATATAGCGGACTTAAGTGCTGTAATGGTGTTAAAGGAATCTAATTTACGGGTATGATACAGGTATACAAATTTTGTAAAAGCGTCGACCAAAACAATGATATACTCCTTCGAGTCATCCTTACCGCTTAATTTGCCCGTTATATCCATGTGTACCGTATGCCAGGGTATGCTGGTCTTAGGTATGGGATGTAGTTCAGCTTGTACTTTACCTGAACTAGCCTTCGAAACTCGACAAGCATGACAGTTCTCAACGAATTTGCGAACATATTTCGCCATTCCTTCGAACCAGTAATACTCGTATAGTTTCTCAAGCGTTTTATCCCAACCTAAGTGCATAATGGACTGATGCACATGGTTAATGACGGACCACCTGAAACCCCTTGGGACAATGGGCAAGCAAAGAGTTCTGCCTTTTCTCTGTATTTTACGATGGAGTGTACCGGACCGTAATTCATACGTATTCGCAATATCTTCCGCGAGCTCTTCGTTTTGCAATTTACGGACGATCTCAGAGATTTGTGGGTCGCGACGTTGTTCTGCTAGCAACCAATCGTCGGAGATTTCAGATAGATCGATTTCTTTCTCTACAATTTTGTTGATCGTACGATGATCCAGATCTACGGGGTTTCTCGAAAAGAAATCTACATGGGCCATTCGTTTGCCTTCCCGATACATAATGTCAAAGGTAAAAGTTTGTAGGTAAGCCCACCATCTGTAAACCCTGTCATTTAAATGTACCTTGTTACTGGATGCCTTCAGAGAATTACAATCAGTGACAACAAGAAATTCCCGACCGTGCAGATAGTGACGGAAATTCTTGATGGCGTTTACCACTGCCAGCGTTTCTAACTCATAGGAATGATATCTAGATTCCGCAGGGCTAGTCTGCTTGCTGTAATACTCAACTACTCTATTTTTACCTTCGACCCTATGCATTAAGATAGCCCCAAATCCTTCGGAACTAGCATCCCTATGTAGTTCTATTGGATAATTGGGGTCAAAAATCATTAGCACCGGCTCATTGGTCAGAATAGAAATTACTTTTTGCCTGATTTTTTTCGTGTTTATCCGTCCAATTTATGTTCTTGCTACCGGAAGTGAGTGCATACAAAGATTTCATTACCTGTGAGAATTTAGGAACAAATTTTCGAAAGTAAGAAGCTAAACCAATGAATTGCCGGAGCTGTGTGACGGTCGTCGGTGCGGGTAAGGAGCTCAAGGCTTGTACTTTACCTTGGTTTGGACGGACTTCTCCGTTATGAATCACATAACCCAGATAAAGTACTGACGTCTTCAAGAAGGAGCATTTAGAAAAGTTAAAAGAGAATCCGGCGTTTACGAGGACGGCGTTTACGAGGAGAGGCGTATCTAGGACGGTGTTTAATCTTTCTAACGCCTGATCTATCGTATCGGCAATAATTAAGACATCATCCAAATAAACGACAACATATGAATAAGCAAGATCACCTAAGGCATTGAAAATGGCCCTCTGAAAAACAGACGGTGCATTCTTCAATCCGAACGGCATCGTCATCTATTCGTATTGACCATCGGGAGTAACGAACGCGATATATTCAGTCGAATTCGGGTGGATAGGGATTTGGTGGAACCCGCTGGCCATATCCAGGCTTATAAAGTATTTCGCACTTTTCAGTCTCGCGATCTGGTCAGCTATGAGAGGAAGGGGGTACCGATCCGCGACGGTGTTTTTATTTAATGCTCGGAAGTCTACAGATAATCTATCTGAACCGTTCTTTTTTTAACAAGTAATATAGGGCTTGCGAATGGTGAATTACTCGGTCTTATGATTTTTGCTCGGATCAGTTCGCCTATCCTCTCTCGAACTATTCTCCGCTCCTCCTCGCTGAGTCTATAAGGGCTTCGTTGCACGGTGACGTTGGGATCAATTAAACGAATTTCTAATTGGCCCGTATTTACACGATTTCGCGGGAAACCCGTAATAAATGACTCTTTGAATTTTTCGAGAACAGAAATCAATCGATCTTTATCGTTACCAACTACATCAGTGTCGACCTCGTTAATGTTGACCGCATCTTCCGCAACTCTGCTACAAGCGTTAACCATTTTTGTCTTACAAATATCGACACTGTTTCGTGTAACATTCACGTCGAAACCTTGGCTCAAAATTTCACGACCAATCATGATATCGTATTTTAAGTAATTATCAGCAAGGGCATGAAAAGTTATCTCCAATGTAAAACCGTTAATACATACAGTGGATAAGATCTGAGATGTACTGTTAACGCAAGTATTCCCTATGCCTCGCATTACTACTACATCAGTCGTTCGTTTGCCAGAAAATTTCGAGGCTACGGATTCTTTGATTAATGAGCATTCGGCTCCGGAATCGAAATAAAATGGGAACGACTCACCCAGATGACTTAATTTACCAGCTGGAGGCTCTACCACGCTGGAGTCGTCTCGACGTTCGTTCTTGAAGCCGGGTTTTCTGTTCTGCAGTTGCGGACAATCAGGTGCGATATGGCCCTCCGCGCGACACTTGAAGCAAACCACCTTGGACGATGTGGCTGGGCGGTTTCTTTCCTGGTGTCGTGTATCGTTCCGCTGTTCGCTATGCATCCTGGTAGCCCGATAGCTTGCACCGTTTGGCTTCGAGTTCCGTCGGTGAATTTCCTGGCGAAGATGTCAGCGTCAGCTCCTGGGGATTCGGTCTCCGACGGTCGTTCTCTGGATAGCCTTATTAACGCCGAGGCGGCTATCCCTTTGCCACCACAACGCGAAAGGAATTGTTCTGTCTTGTATCGAGTAGTCTCGGTCTTTGCTCCTTAGGCTGAGTTATCCGGTCCACGATTTTCATGAGTTGTTCCAAGGTGACACATGGGCTTGATCCCACTTCTGATGTCGGGTTCGGGTTAACATTAAGATTTAAGGCGCGTAACGATTCTTCGTTTGAGTTAGCCATCGTTTTACAAGACAGAGATTATAGTTACGCGAATATACAAGATTTTACAAAATATTATGAATATTGAGTTTAATGAATGATAAGATTATCAGACGATAAGTTTAACTAATAATTAGATTAAAGAATAATAAGTTTAACGAACAATAAGAGGTACGAATAATATGTCTTACGAATAATAAATTTAACGCATAATGAGATTAACGATTGATAGGTTTAACGAATAATGAATTTAATTAACGCTATTAACAATGTTTCCGGGGTTCAAAAGAATCCACGGTCAACAGTATAACTCTTTACTATGCGTAGAATAATTTTAAACACAAAAATACGATTGCTGAGACACTCGGTAAATTGGTCGATGTATCACTTTCCAAGGCGATCACACGAATGAATATCTGATGAAAATCTTTTTCGCTATACGACTGCATTTGTTTGTTATATGCTCGCTGGAGACATCGATAAGGTTCCAATTGTTGTTGCTAGGCAATTTCTGTCAAAAGTTTGTTGTATACTCTTTGGAAACATCGAGAAAGATCCAAACGCCGTTACTCGGCAGTTTCTGTCTGGAGATTGATTCCTAATACAACGTGTGTCCCATTATATCGACATCTCTAAAGTACAATTCTATGTGATTTCTACGGAGAACAATACAACCGATCCACACCTTCGTCAGGCAAAACGTTTATCC
>NW_022885101.1:0-22618 GCF_011952205.1 Bombus bifarius | reverse complement strand
CATGGCGAGGACAAAGAAGGGACTTTCAAAAACAAACGCCAACAAGCCAGAAACAGAACGGTTACTAACATGGATTGACGAAGTTCGCCGCAAAAGATCAAAGTGTCGCCGAATGTGCAGACGCGATTTACGGATTGAAGCAATGCTGACGTGCGCTCTTTCCAAAGCTAAAAGTGATTTACGCATCCGGCGATTATCAGCAGCTTCAAAATGGCAGAAATTTAAAAAACAATGCTTGAAGAAGAAGGTAAATTATACAAATTATGAACTCTACAATGGTGAGGACACGGAAAATCCGGGACCGTCTCAACAGAATACCCTGGAGGAGCCATCGTGTCCTGAAGTGGGCAGTTTAGACGATGTCGTGTCTAAGTTGGCAGAAATAAAAGTAACGTTACAACGCTGAAGTAGCGGGAAAAATGGAAGCGATCAGGTTTGGAAGACCTAACTGTGACAAGAGGATTTCTCGCATCGTTTTATCTACCAAATGCGTAGAGATTTCAACTACGAAATGGAATCTCGAGCGATTACGGAGCAGCGTGTATTACGTCGGTGCTGTAAGAATAGAAATCGCATTACTATCTTGATGTATATATGGATATTTTTTGTTTGCAGTCTCACCGTACGAGATGGCATTGGGACAAGCGGAGGGAGTTGGTGTTTGCAGCGATGCTGAAGAGTACTGCACGCTCGAGGACCCCATGTTCTCCAGTCTCTGCGCCTTTCATTGGTTTGGTTTATATATTATATTATATGTATTGATTTGGTAATATACGTAATAATGAGCGTTCGAGGTATGTTCGAAGAGTGTTTGATCCGATATTTTTTATTTTCAGAAATATATACTTTGTATGTTTTTTAGTTTGAAGAAAATTTGTATAGTACATTTTAGCTTGTAGATTTAGTAGTATCGTTTCTAATATTCGCTCCATTATACTGTACGTCAAGATTTTGCATATTTGCTCAATGTTGATTAACAGTTTTGTAGACTTTAAGAAATGAAATGCAATTAATAAAATTTGGAAAACGTGTACAGTTTTTCTGCAATCTTCTAGTTCATATTAATGGCAAAAATGCTTTTCTGCCGCGCATACTACACATAACGAAATTATGTTGCAGTCAAGAGACCCGTACATGTACCCAGGCTGTTGGCCTTCACCGGCAACATTATTTGGCCTGTCTCTGCATGAGATAAGGAGCGACGAGAGATGACTGATACGGCATAAAGAAGGGGGGAAATGTCTTTCTTTTTAGAAAATCGTGCATGAAGTTTTCTGGCTGATGAATTGGTTGCACCATGATCAAGTTGTACATAAACGTCTCATCACTCCGCGCTTCCGTATCTTGAACATCCAAGCATCAACTAATTCGAAAATCATCTGACTCGCGATACTCATAGGCTTATTGTGACGAATTACAGCAAATTGTAGCAAATCTTATTTGGTGGGCTCTAATACCTTTTGTATGTTATCTGGGCTAATGTGTATTCTCATGTCCGGAAAAGTGTTTTCATAGCTTGTACCACCAGGTTGTATGCGAGTTGTCGAAGCACACAAGACAAGCCTCCGGTGAATATCAATAAGGAGAGACAGCGCTAGGTGTAATGCCCCCCCCCACCCTAGCGCCAATTCAATAGTCAGGAAATAATAGGACTGGCTAGAACTAGAGAACGCGTGAAGGGGGTGCAACTGAAGTTAATTCATAAGGGAATCCTGGAGCATCCCTGTCATACGCGTCGGGTGGTCATCGTGGAGTTTTAGTCGGTAAGAGTTCGACACTGCTCTGCTGTTACGCAATTTCTGCAACAGCGCAGTGTCCATGAGGATTTCTCCTCGTAAAAAAAAAAAAATTTGTATGTGAGTTACTCTGGCTTATCAATATGCCCTGTTCAAAGTTGGCCATGCTGAATACTGTCACAGGCCTCTATTTTCCATAATAAGAGCTGTAGGGGATCGAATAATGAGACTGCCAATATGTGTACTCGTTAGTGTATTGAAAACAGATCTTGTCGCGAAACGATATCTATACAGACGTTTAGTCACAGTTTATACTGAATCGTTTGCGATCACGTTCGTTTAGTCATAATAGTCAGAAGAAGGTCAAAAGATACAAATTCGTCTTGTTTTACGGTTACATGTAGCGGCGCCATTGTTTTGCCCGGAGTTTATAATTCCTTACAATACCTCTTGATATTCCGAAGCAAAACAACAACATTGTTTGAAGCATATTCTAACTCTTGTGCCGCTACAGAGCTTTTTAAGGCATGGATAAATTGAATGCATCTTTGTTGAGTCTAGATGATCCAGAATGGCGAACTACCGCAAGTAGAGCCACTAATCGAAATACTAGACATGCACATATACGTAATATGTTTAACATGGATAGGAAATTGTTTTGAAATTTAACAATCATTGCAATAATTACATCGGTTCGGAAGTCGTGTTACTAGATACTTATTGTAATATCGTAAAGTAATTCGAATTAGAAATCAGTTGAAAATAGAAAAACCGTGTACGTCGTGTTTCTGTGGTTCGTTTACATTTAAGAGTGCCTACGTGACTAAAAGCATGTAGTTGGTAGTTCTTACATAGGTATGAGTTAAACAATAGACAACGTTAGAAGAAGGACGGTTTCGCTACGCAAGGCGAGTCGAAAAGTGTGCGTGTTGCGAGAATCAGAGCTAATTGAGTCGTCGAAGAGTAGAGTCGTTAGAGGTATCGAGTCGTCGAAGAGTAGAGTTGTGAGAATTGATAGAGTTGTTAGAGAGAGAGAGTGTGTGTGTTAGATTCGTTGTGACGAGAGTGGTCAAGTAACTGTAAAGTTATTTGATATAGATACGAGTATTGCATTTAGTTTCCGTTAAACAAATATCGTTTCCTGTCCAATTTATATATGTATATTCAATTTAATATTAATAAGTTGGAAGTAATCGGGAAAAAATTTCTATCCTTATTTTCCGATATTACATTATTTTCACAGATTTCAATTCATTTATCCATTGATTGATATTAGGACAAATGAGGAACTTCGCATCTTATTACATTAACAAATAAAATGTATTGTTCTTGATAAATGGTATGCAGAATAGTATAGGAAATAAAAGACTGGTTTATATTACAGTTCAAGTGACTGATAGTAGGAAAGCAGTGATGGAAAGTGAGGCAACGTATTATAAAATTGAATCCCTAATTATGGCATGTAGATAGTATTTTGAGTGTGGACGGAGGACAAAATTATGCAAATTCCTTTTTCAATTCCAAGGAAAAACATCATCGATGAGTCAGTTGTCAAAACACGATGGAAATTGCTCGTTGCTAATTGAGCAAGTTTGATATAATTACACAAGCTAAAGATTTAACTTGAAATTTGTTTGAAGAAATTTATTTTTGCTTATACCTGATGTCAAGCGCAGTATTAAGTATCATGCTTTTATCACTATTGTTTTAAATATTTTTGTTTTGAAATATTGTCGTTTGGGTGTCTGTTTTGTACTGGAGGAGTACCCGAAAAAATTATATTCATCGTGTACAGCTAAACAACTACAGACAGTTGATTCTATTCCTGGAACGCATTGGATTCGTGTTTACATGGTACGTTGATTTGAATGACTTAGAGGTGGGATACTGGGAGTGTGAGTAATTATGTTTCAGCCAGGATTGGATAGAGAACGCGTTTAATCGACGTTTAAAGATCTGCTTAACATACACATGCTCTGGTAGTTTCTAATTGGATCGTTATAGATGTCGTATACTTTCTGCTAAATCCGTTTTTGGGAGACATATTTTTATCTCGTAATGTAGTGTAAATTTCGATGCTTTGGCTGCATTGGTTGATTTTATGTATCAGGGTGAAGTAAATGTGGTTCGAGAACAATTGGCTAGTTTTTAAACAACTGTTGAACTGCTTGCTGTCCAGGGCCTTGCCGATTCTACAGGAAAAGATAATGATAGTTTAGTAGAGGTATGTTTTTCAAAATTGTTAAATATGATTAGATATTTTCTGCTGAAATTAAAACAATACACTTGTATCACGTTAAACTGTGTTTCGGGACGACATTTTTATATCAACGTTATTGTTTTTGTATTCGTAATGACGCAATTTTATTTGATACTAGCGCTTCAAAAAAATAATTAAAAGTCAATAGATCTGTTCGTATATTTGATTTGAATGTAATTTAATATATTATTTTTACAAGATTTATATTCCATATACATATATGTCGGGTTAACATTAAGATTTAAGGCGCGTAACGATTCTTCGTTTGAGTTAGCCATCGTTTTACGAGACAGAGATTATATTTACGCGAATATGCAAGATTTTACAAAATATTATGAATATTGAGTTTAATGAATGATAAGATTAACAGACGATAAGTTTAACTAATAATTAGATTAATGAATAATAAGTTTAACGAACAATAAGAGGTACGAATAATATGTCTTACGAATAATAAATTTAACGAATAATGAGATTAACGATTGATAGGTTTAACGAATAATGAATTTAATTAACGCTATTAACAATGTTTCCGGGGTTCAAAAGAATCCACGGTCAACAGTATAACTCTTTACTATGCGTAGAATAATTTTAAACACAAAAATACGATTGCTGAGACACTCGGTAAATTGGTCGATGTATCACTTTCCAAGGCGATCACACGAATGAATATCTGATGAAAATCTTTTTCGCTATACGACTGCATTTGTTTGTTATATGCTCGCTGGAGACATCGAGAAGGTTCCAATCGTTGTTGCTAGGCAATTTCTGTCAAAAGTTTGTTGTATACTCTTTGGAAACATCGAGAAAGATCCAAACGCCGTTACTCGGCAGTTTCTGTCTGGAGATTGATTCCTAATACAACGTGTGTCCCATTATATCGACATCTCTAAAGTACAATTCTATGTGATTTCTACGGAGAACAATACAACCGATCCACACCTTCGTCAGGCAAAACGTTTATCCCGTGACCGTCGCTACGTTCGGCGACCAGTTGTCACATCGAACCCACTTTCGCTTTCACAAATGTCAAACAATTACAAATGACAATTGCTTAATTACAGTTATGATAAAATCTAGGCTAAAGCATTAGAAGGCTTCCTCAAAATTGCAAAGGGAAGGCTCCGGTTTTCCTTTCATCTCCGACACGGCCATTCTATCACACGTCCTCGTGTGCAGTTAAAATACAGAGTTTTTTTAACATTAGACTCGGTGTAACTGATATTATTTACCATTCGATTAGATGTTCCAAATAAGTCAGGGGTCCAGTTCAACAACAAAGCTCTGTTCGAAGATTTGGCAAGCAAGGAAATGAAAGAGAACTCAAATTAGTGTTATAGTTTGTATTCAAAGTGCCAGTTGCACTCCGTAAGTCACCAGTCAGACCGCAATGACACGACAGATCATTTTCGACTCCGCACAAAGCTCTCAGTTTGTTGGATCATATCACCACGTTGGGTGCATTACGAAAGGCAAAAGACACCAGTAAGGATATTATAGAAAGCGCAGGGCACCAGTGAGGATATTATAGAAAGTACAAGCACTACACTGGGAGTATTATAAAGGGCGCATACACTACACTGGAAGTATTATAAAAGGCGCATACACTACACTGGGAGTATTACTATGACCACAATGCGGTATTAATAATTCCCAGAGATCAATGTGCTCGCATCGTTATTATCACTGTCGCTGTCATCACCGCAGACGTCCAACTCAGCAGGAATGTAACCATCTGGTATCTTTCTCAACTTGTCGTGTCTATCCTTATATGACCGTTTGCCATCTAGAGTTTTTAAAGTATATCTATCCCCCTCTAAAACTTCCGTTATCATGAATGGACCCTTGAATTTCGGATCTAGCTTCGTTTGGTTTCTTTCCTCGTTCTTACGTAACACAAAGTCACCGAGATTGAACCTAACTATCTTCGCTTTCGTTTTGTCAAACCTGTCTTTATCATAACTGGCGCAAGTCTCTATGTTCTGTATCGCCTGTTGCCTTACATTGGAGATGTCTACTTCTTTTTCCTCAATATTATCAGGCAACGATAAGCCGTAGGGCCTTGGTGCCTTCCCAATTAATAATTCCAGAGGACTTGATTTGGTTACACGATTGGTGGTGCAATTCAAAGCTAGTTGTATCTCGCCAATCTCGTCTTGCCAAGATCGCCCGGTCGTTTCCACCGTCGTTAACATATTCTTCAGCGTACTCATAATACGCTCTACCTGTCCATTGGCCCTACTCACACCGGTTGCTATTAAGTGAAGTCTAATGTGTCTATTCTGGCAGAAATTTGGGAAATCTTTATCCGTAAAACATCTTCCTTGGTCCGCCATTACCCGGCAGGGATTACCGAATAAAAATATAGCGGACTTAAGTGCTGTAATGGTGTTAAAGGAATCTAATTTACGGGTATGATACAGGTATACAAATTTTGTAAAAGCGTCGACCAAAACAATGATATACTCCTTCGAGTCATTCTTACCGCTTAATTTGCCCGTTATATCCATGTGTACCGTATGCCAGGGTATGCTGGTCTTAGGTATGGGATGTAGTTCAGCTTGTACTTTACCTGAACTAGCCTTCGAAACTCGACAAGCATGACAGTTCTCAACGAATTTGCGAACATATTTCGCCATTCCTTCGAACCAGTAATACTCGTATAGTTTCTCAAGCGTTTTATCCCAACCTAAGTGCATAATGAACTGATGCACATGGTTAATGACGGACCACCTGAAACCCCTTGGGACAATGGGCAAGCAAAGAGTTCTGCCTTTTCTCTGTATTTTACGATGGAGTGTACCGGACCGTAATTCATACGTATTCGCAATATCTTCCGCGAGCTCTTCGTTTTGCAATTTACGGACGATCTCAGAGATTTGTGGGTCGCGACGTTGTTCTGCTAGCAACCAATCGTCGGAGATTTCAGATAGATCGATTTCTTTCTCTACAATTTTGTTGATCGTACGATGATCCAGATCTACGGGGTTTCTCGAAAAGAAATCTACATGGGCCATTCGTTTGCCTTCCCGATACATAATGTCAAAGGTAAAAGTTTGTAGGTAAGCCCACCATCTGTAAACCCTGTCATTTAAATGTACCTTGTTACTGGATGCCTTCAGAGAATTACAATCAGTGACAACAAGAAATTCCCGACCGTGCAGATAGTGACGGAAATTCTTGATGGCGTTTACCACTGCCAGCGTTTCTAACTCATAGGAATGATATCTAGATTCCGCAGGGCTAGTCTGCTTGCTGTAATACTCAAATACTCTATTTTTACCTTCGACCCTATGCATTAAGATAGCCCCAAATCCTTCGGAACTAGCATCCCTATGTAGTTCTATTGGATAATTGGGGTCAAAAATCATTAGCACCGGCTCATTGGTCAGAATAGAAATTACTTTTTGCCTGATTTTTTTTCGTGTTTATCCGTCCAATTTATGTTCTTGCTACCGGAAGTGAGTGCATACAAAGATTTCATTACCTGTGAGAATTTAGGAACAAATTTTCGAAAGTAAGAAGCTAAACCAATGAATTGCCGGAGCTGTGTGACGGTCGTCGGTGCGGGTAAGGAGCTCAAGGCTTGTACTTTACCTTGGTTTGGACGGACTTCTCCGTTATGAATCACATAACCCAGATAAAGTACTGACGTCTTCAAGAAGGAGCATTTAGAAAAGTTAAAAGAGAATCCGGCGTTTACGAGGAGAGGCGTATCTAGGACGGTGTTAAATCTTTCTAACGCCTGATCTATCGTATCGGCAATAATTAAGACATCATCCAAATAAACGACATCATATGAATAAGCAAGATCACCTAAGGCATTGAAAATGGCCCTCTGAAAAACAGACGGTGCATTCTTCAATCCGAACGGCATCGTCATCTATTCGTATTGACCATCGGGAGTAACGAACGCGATATATTCAGTCGAATTCGGGTGGATAGGGATTTGGTGGAACCCGCTGGCCATATCCAGGCTTATAAAGTATTTCGCACTTTTCAGTCTCGCGATCTGGTCAGCTATGAGAGGAAGGGGGTACCGATCCGCGACGGTGTTTTTATTTAATGCTCGGAAGTCTACAGATAATCTATCTGAACCGTTCTTTTTTTAACAAGTAATATAGGGCTTGCGAATGGTGAATTACTCGGTCTTATGATTTTTGCTCGGATCAGTTCGCCTATCCTCTCTCGAACTATTCTCCGCTCCTCCTCGCTGAGTCTATAAGGGCTTCGTTGCACGGTGACGTTGGGATCAATTAAACGAATTTCTAATTGGCCCGTATTTACACGATTTCGCGGGAAACCCGTAATAAATGACTCTTTGAATTTTTCGAGAACAGAAATCAATCGATCTTTATCGTTACCAACTACATCAGTGTCGACCTCGTTAATGTTGACCGCATCTTCCGCAACTCTGCTACAAGCGTTAACCATTTTTGTCTTACAAATATCGACACTGTTTCGTGTAACATTCACGTCGAAACCTTGGCTCAAAATTTCACGACCAATCATGATATCGTATTTTAAGTAATTATCAGCAAGGGCATGAAAAGTTATCTCCAATGTAAAACCGTTAATACATACAGTGGATAAGATCTGAGATGTACTGTTAACGCAAGTATTCCCTATGCCTCGCATTACTACTACATCAGTCGTTCGTTTGCCAGAAAATTTCGAGGCTACGGATTCTTTGATTAATGAGCATTCGGCTCCGGAATCGAAATAAAATGGGAACGACTCACCCAGATGACTTAATTTACCAGCTGGAGGCTCTACCACGCTGGAGTCGTCTCGACGTTCGTTCTTGAAGCCGGGTTTTCTGTTCTGCAGTTGCGGACAATCAGGTGCGATATGGCCCTCCGCGCGACACTTGAAGCAAACCACCTTGGACGATGTGGCTGGGCGGTTTCTTTCCTGGTGTCGTGTATCGTTCCGCTGTTCGCTATGCATCCTGGTAGCCCGATAGCTTGCACCGTTTGGCTTCGAGTTCCGTCGGTGAATTTCCTGGCGAAGATGTCAGCGTCAGCTCCTGGGGATTCGGTCTCCGACGGTCGTTCTCTGGATAGCCTTATTAACGCCGAGGCGGCTATCCCTTTGCCACCACAACGCGAAAGGAATTGTTCTGTCTTGTATCGAGTAGTCTCGGTCTTTGCTCCTTAGGCTGAGTTATCCGGTCCACGATTTTCATGAGTTGTTCCAAGGTGACACATGGGCTTGATCCCACTTCTGATGTCGGGTTAACATTAAGATTTAAGGCGCGTAACGATTCTTCGTTTGAGTTAGCCATCGTTTTACAAGACAGAGATTATATTTACGCGAATATACAAGATTTTACAAAATATTATGAATATTGAGTTTAATGAATGATAAGATTATCAGACGATAAGTTTAACTAATAATTAGATTAAAGAATAATAAGTTTAACGAACAATAAGAGGTACGAATAATATGTCTTACGAATAATAAATTTAACGAATAATGAGATTAACGATTGATAGGTTTAACGAATAATGAATTTAATTAACGCTATTAACAATGTTTCCGGGGTTCAAAAGAATCCACGGTCAACAGTATAACTCTTTACTATGCGTAGAATAATTTTAAACACAAAAATACGATTGCTGAGACACTCGGTAAATTGGTCGATGTATCACTTTCCAAGGCGATCACACGAATGAATATCTGATGAAAATCTTTTTCGCTATACGACTGCATTTGTTTGTTATATGCTCGCTGGAGACATCGAGAAGGTTCCAATCGTTGTTGCTAGGCAATTTCTGTCAAAAGTTTGTTGTATACTCTTTGGAAACATCGAGAAAGATCCAAACGCCGTTACTCGGCAGTTTCTGTCTGGAGATTGATTCCTAATACAACGTGTGTCCCATTATATCGACATCTCTAAAGTACAATTCTATGTGATTTCTACGGAGAACAATACAACCGATCCACACCTTCGTCAGGCAAAACGTTTATCCCGTGACCGTCGCTACGTTCGGCGACCAGTTGTCACATCGAACCCACTTTCGCTTTCACAAATGTCAAACAATTACAAATGACAATTGCTTAATTACAGTTATGATAAAATCTAGGCTAAAGCATTAGAAGGCTTCCTCAAAATTGCAAAGGGAAGGCTCCGGTTTTCCTTTCATCTCCGACACGGCCATTCTATCACACGTCCTCGTGTGCAGTTAAAATACAGAGTTTTTTTAACATTAGACTCGGTGTAACTGATATTATTTACCATTCGATTAGATGTTCCAAATAAGTCAGGGGTCCAGTTCAACAACAAAGCTCTGTTCGAAGATTTGGCAAGCAAGGAAATGAAAGAGAACTCAAATTAGTGTTATAGTTTGTATTCAAAGTGCCAGTTGCACTCCGTAAGTCACCAGTCAGACCGCAATGACACGACAGATCATTTTCGACTCCGCACAAAGCTCTCAGTTTGTTGGATCATATCACCACGTTGGGTGCATTACGAAAGGCAAAAGACACCAGTAAGGATATTATAGAAAGCGCAGGGCACCAGTGAGGATATTATAGAAAGTACAAGCACTACACTGGGAGTATTATAAAAGGCGCATACACTACACTGGGAGTATTATAAAAGGCGCATACACTACACTGGGAGTATTATAAAAGGCGCATACACTACACTGGGAGTATTACTATGACCACAATGCGGTATTAATAATTCCCAGAGATCAATGTGCTCGCATCGTTATTATCACTGTCGCTGTCATCACCGCAGACGTCCAACTCAGCAGGAATGTAACCATCTGGTATCTTTCTCAACTTGTCGTGTCTATCCTTATATGACCGTTTGCCATCTAGAGTTTTTAAAGTATATCTATCCCCCTCTAAAACTTCCGTTATCATGAATGGACCCTTGAATTTCGGATCTAGCTTCGTTTGGTTTCTTTCCTCGTTCTTACGTAACACAAAGTCACCGAGATTGAACCTAACTATCTTCGCTTTCGTTTTGTCAAACCTGTCTTTATCATAACTGGCGCAAGTCTCTATGTTCTGTATCGCCTGTTGCCTTACATTGGAGATGTCTACTTCTTTTTCCTCAATATTATCAGGCAACGATAAGCCGTAGGGCCTTGGTGCCTTCCCAATTAATAATTCCAGAGGACTTGATTTGGTTACACGATTGGTGGTGCAATTCAAAGCTAGTTGTATCTCGCCAATCTCGTCTTGCCAAGATCGCCCGGTCGTTTCCACCGTCGTTAACATATTCTTCAGCGTACTCATAATACGCTCTACCTGTCCATTGGCCCTACTCACACCGGTTGCTATTAAGTGAAGTCTAATGTGTCTATTCTGGCAGAAATTTGGGAAATCTTTATCCGTAAAACATCTTCCTTGGTCCGCCATTACCCGGCAGGGATTACCGAATAAAAATATAGCGGACTTAAGTGCTGTAATGGTGTTAAAGGAATCTAATTTACGGGTATGATACAGGTATACAAATTTTGTAAAAGCGTCGACCAAAACAATGATATACTCCTTCGAGTCATTCTTACCGCTTAATTTGCCCGTTATATCCATGTGTACCGTATGCCAGGGTATGCTGGTCTTAGGTATGGGATGTAGTTCAGCTTGTACTTTACCTGAACTAGCCTTCGAAACTCGACAAGCATGACAGTTCTCAACGAATTTGCGAACATATTTCGCCATTCCTTCGAACCAGTAATACTCGTATAGTTTCTCAAGCGTTTTATCCCAACCTAAGTGCATAATGAACTGATGCACATGGTTAATGACGGACCACCTGAAACCCCTTGGGACAATGGGCAAGCAAAGAGTTCTGCCTTTTCTCTGTATTTTACGATGGAGTGTACCGGACCGTAATTCATACGTATTCGCAATATCTTCCGCGAGCTCTTCGTTTTGCAATTTACGGACGATCTCAGAGATTTGTGGGTCGCGACGTTGTTCTGCTAGCAACCAATCGTCGGAGATTTCAGATAGATCGATTTCTTTCTCTACAATTTTGTTGATCGTACGATGATCCAGATCTACGGGGTTTCTCGAAAAGAAATCTACATGGGCCATTCGTTTGCCTTCCCGATACATAATGTCAAAGGTAAAAGTTTGTAGGTAAGCCCACCATCTGTAAACCCTGTCATTTAAATGTACCTTGTTACTGGATGCCTTCAGAGAATTACAATCAGTGACAACAAGAAATTCCCGACCGTGCAGATAGTGACGGAAATTCTTGATGGCGTTTACCACTGCCAGCGTTTCTAACTCATAGGAATGATATCTAGATTCCGCAGGGCTAGTCTGCTTGCTGTAATACTCAACTACTCTATTTTTACCTTCGACCCTATGCATTAAGATAGCCCCAAATCCTTCGGAACTAGCATCCCTATGTAGTTCTATTGGATAATTGGGGTCAAAAATCATTAGCACCGGCTCATTG
The DNA here is from genome assembly GCF_011952205.1 of Bombus bifarius. Taxonomy (NCBI): domain Eukaryota; kingdom Metazoa; phylum Arthropoda; class Insecta; order Hymenoptera; family Apidae; genus Bombus; species Bombus bifarius. Next base: position 10,194 of record NW_022885101.1, on the reverse strand, counting down.
GTCAGAATAGAAATTACTTTTTGCCTGATTTTTTTCGTGTTTATCCGTCCAATTTATGTTCTTGCTACCGGAAGTGAGTGCATACAAAGATTTCATTACCTGTGAGAATTTAGGAACAAATTTTCGAAAGTAAGAAGCTAAACCAATGAATTGCCGGAGCTGTGTGACGGTCGTCGGTGCGGGTAAGGAGCTCAAGGCTTGTACTTTACCTTGGTTTGGACGGACTTCTCCGTTATGAATCACATAACCCAGATAAAGTACTGACGTCTTCAAGAAGGAGCATTTAGAAAAGTTAAAAGAGAATCCGGCGTTTACGAGGACGGCGTTTACGAGGAGAGGCGTATCTAGGACGGTGTTTAATCTTTCTAACGCCTGATCTATCGTATCGGCAATAATTAAGACATCATCCAAATAAACGACAACATATGAATAAGCAAGATCACCTAAGGCATTGAAAATGGCCCTCTGAAAAACAGACGGTGCATTCTTCAATCCGAACGGCATCGTCATCTATTCGTATTGACCATCGGGAGTAACGAACGCGATATATTCAGTCGAATTCGGGTGGATAGGGATTTGGTGGAACCCGCTGGCCATATCCAGGCTTATAAAGTATTTCGCACTTTTCAGTCTCGCGATCTGGTCAGCTATGAGAGGAAGGGGGTACCGATCCGCGACGGTGTTTTTATTTAATGCTCGGAAGTCTACAGATAATCTATCTGAACCGTTCTTTTTTTAACAAGTAATATAGGGCTTGCGAATGGTGAATTACTCGGTCTTATGATTTTTGCTCGGATCAGTTCGCCTATCCTCTCTCGAACTATTCTCCGCTCCTCCTCGCTGAGTCTATAAGGGCTTCGTTGCACGGTGACGTTGGGATCAATTAAACGAATTTCTAATTGGCCCGTATTTACACGATTTCGCGGGAAACCCGTAATAAATGACTCTTTGAATTTTTCGAGAACAGAAATCAATCGATCTTTATCGTTACCAACTACATCAGTGTCGACCTCGTTAATGTTGACCGCATCTTCCGCAACTCTGCTACAAGCGTTAACCATTTTTGTCTTACAAATATCGACACTGTTTCGTGTAACATTCACGTCGAAACCTTGGCTCAAAATTTCACGACCAATCATGATATCGTATTTTAAGTAATTATCAGCAAGGGCATGAAAAGTTATCTCCAATGTAAAACCGTTAATACATACAGTGGATAAGATCTGAGATGTACTGTTAACGCAAGTATTCCCTATGCCTCGCATTACTACTACATCAGTCGTTCGTTTGCCAGAAAATTTCGAGGCTACGGATTCTTTGATTAATGAGCATTCGGCTCCGGAATCGAAATAAAATGGGAACGACTCACCCAGATGACTTAATTTACCAGCTGGAGGCTCTACCACGCTGGAGTCGTCTCGACGTTCGTTCTTGAAGCCGGGTTTTCTGTTCTGCAGTTGCGGACAATCAGGTGCGATATGGCCCTCCGCGCGACACTTGAAGCAAACCACCTTGGACGATGTGGCTGGGCGGTTTCTTTCCTGGTGTCGTGTATCGTTCCGCTGTTCGCTATGCATCCTGGTAGCCCGATAGCTTGCACCGTTTGGCTTCGAGTTCCGTCGGTGAATTTCCTGGCGAAGATGTCAGCGTCAGCTCCTGGGGATTCGGTCTCCGACGGTCGTTCTCTGGATAGCCTTATTAACGCCGAGGCGGCTATCCCTTTGCCACCACAACGCGAAAGGAATTGTTCTGTCTTGTATCGAGTAGTCTCGGTCTTTGCTCCTTAGGCTGAGTTATCCGGTCCACGATTTTCATGAGTTGTTCCAAGGTGACACATGGGCTTGATCCCACTTCTGATGTCGGGTTAACATTAAGATTTAAGGCGCGTAACGATTCTTCGTTTGAGTTAGCCATCGTTTTACAAGACAGAGATTATATTTACGCGAATATACAAGATTTTACAAAATATTATGAATATTGAGTTTAATGAATGATAAGATTATCAGACGATAAGTTTAACTAATAATTAGATTAAAGAATAATAAGTTTAACGAACAATAAGAGGTACGAATAATATGTCTTACGAATAATAAATTTAACGAATAATGAGATTAACGATTGATAGGTTTAACGAATAATGAATTTAATTAACGCTATTAACAATGTTTCCGGGGTTCAAAAGAATCCACGGTCAACAGTATAACTCTTTACTATGCGTAGAATAATTTTAAACACAAAAATACGATTGCTGAGACACTCGGTAAATTGGTCGATGTATCACTTTCCAAGGCGATCACACGAATGAATATCTGATGAAAATCTTTTTCGCTATACGACTGCATTTGTTTGTTATATGCTCGCTGGAGACATCGAGAAGGTTCCAATCGTTGTTGCTAGGCAATTTCTGTCAAAAGTTTGTTGTATACTCTTTGGAAACATCGAGAAAGATCCAAACGCCGTTACTCGGCAGTTTCTGTCTGGAGATTGATTCCTAATACAACGTGTGTCCCATTATATCGACATCTCTAAAGTACAATTCTATGTGATTTCTACGGAGAACAATACAACCGATCCACACCTTCGTCAGGCAAAACGTTTATCCCGTGACCGTCGCTACGTTCGGCGACCAGTTGTCACATCGAACCCACTTTCGCTTTCACAAATGTCAAACAATTACAAATGACAATTGCTTAATTACAGTTATGATAAAATCTAGGCTAAAGCATTAGAAGGCTTCCTCAAAATTGCAAAGGGAAGGCTCCGGTTTTCCTTTCATCTCCGACACGGCCATTCTATCACACGTCCTCGTGTGCAGTTAAAATACAGAGTTTTTTTAACATTAGACTCGGTGTAACTGATATTATTTACCATTCGATTAGATGTTCCAAATAAGTCAGGGGTCCAGTTCAACAACAAAGCTCTGTTCGAAGATTTGGCAAGCAAGGAAATGAAAGAGAACTCAAATTAGTGTTATAGTTTGTATTCAAAGTGCCAGTTGCACTCCGTAAGTCACCAGTCAGACCGCAATGACACGACAGATCATTTTCGACTCCGCACAAAGCTCTCAGTTTGTTGGATCATATCACCACGTTGGGTGCATTACGAAAGGCAAAAGACACCAGTAAGGATATTATAGAAAGCGCAGGGCACCAGTGAGGATATTATAGAAAGTACAAGCACTACACTGGGAGTATTATAAAAGGCGCATACACTACACTGGGAGTATTATAAAAGGCGCATACACTACACTGGGAGTATTATAAAAGGCGCATACACTACACTGGGAGTATTATAAAAGGCGCATACACTACACTGGGTATATTACTATGACCACAATGCGGTATTAATAATTCCCAGAAATCAATGTGCTCGCATCGTTATTATCACTGTCGCTGTCATCACCGCAGACGTCCAACTCAGCAGGAATGTAACCATCTGGTATCTTTCTCAACTTGTCGTGTCTATCCTTATATGACCGTTTGCCATCTAGAGTTTTTAAAGTATATCTATCCCCCTCTAAAACTTCCGTTATCATGAATGGACCCTTGAATTTCGGATCTAGCTTCGTTTGGTTTCTTTCCTCGTTCTTACGTAACACAAAGTCACCGAGATTGAACCTAACTATCTTCGCTTTCGTTTTGTCAAACCTGTCTTTATCATAACTGGCGCAAGTCTCTATGTTCTGTATCGCCTGTTGCCTTACATTGGAGATGTCTACTTCTTTTTCCTCAATATTATCAGGCAACGATAAGCCGTAGGGCCTTGGTGCCTTCCCAATTAATAATTCCAGAGGACTTGATTTGGTTACACGATTGGTGGTGCAATTCAAAGCTAGTTGTATCTCGCCAATCTCGTCTTGCCAAGATCGCCCGGTCGTTTCCACCGTCGTTAACATATTCTTCAGCGTACTCATAATACGCTCTACCTGTCCATTGGCCCTACTCACACCGGTTGCTATTAAGTGAAGTCTAATGTGTCTATTCTGGCAGAAATTTGGGAAATCTTTATCCGTAAAACATCTTCCTTGGTCCGCCATTACCCGGCAGGGATTACCGAATAAAAATATAGCGGACTTAAGTGCTGTAATGGTGTTAAAGGAATCTAATTTACGGGTATGATACAGGTATACAAATTTTGTAAAAGCGTCGACCAAAACAATGATATACTCCTTCGAGTCATTCTTACCGCTTAATTTGCCCGTTATATCCATGTGTACCGTATGCCAGGGTATGCTGGTCTTAGGTATGGGATGTAGTTCAGCTTGTACTTTACCTGAACTAGCCTTCGAAACTCGACAAGCATGACAGTTCTCAACGAATTTGCGAACATATTTCGCCATTCCTTCGAACCAGTAATACTCGTATAGTTTCTCAAGCGTTTTATCCCAACCTAAGTGCATAATGAACTGATGCACATGGTTAATGACGGACCACCTGAAACCCCTTGGGACAATGGGCAAGCAAAGAGTTCTGCCTTTTCTCTGTATTTTACGATGGAGTGTACCGGACCGTAATTCATACGTATTCGCAATATCTTCCGCGAGCTCTTCGTTTTGCAATTTACGGACGATCTCAGAGATTTGTGGGTCGCGACGTTGTTCTGCTAGCAACCAATCGTCGGAGATTTCAGATAGATCGATTTCTTTCTCTACAATTTTGTTGATCGTACGATGATCCAGATCTACGGGGTTTCTCGAAAAGAAATCTACATGGGCCATTCGTTTGCCTTCCCGATACATAATGTCAAAGGTAAAAGTTTGTAGGTAAGCCCACCATCTGTAAACCCTGTCATTTAAATGTACCTTGTTACTGGATGCCTTCAGAGAATTACAATCAGTGACAACAAGAAATTCCCGACCGTGCAGATAGTGACGGAAATTCTTGATGGCGTTTACCACTGCCAGCGTTTCTAACTCATAGGAATGATATCTAGATTCCGCAGGGCTAGTCTGCTTGCTGTAATACTCAAATACTCTATTTTTACCTTCGACCCTATGCATTAAGATAGCCCCAAATCCTTCGGAACTAGCATCCCTATGTAGTTCTATTGGATAATTGGGGTCAAAAATCATTAGCACCGGCTCATTGGTCAGAATAGAAATTACTTTTTGCCTGATTTTTTTCGTGTTTATCCGTCCAATTTATGTTCTTGCTACCGGAAGTGAGTGCATACAAAGATTTCATTACCTGTGAGAATTTAGGAACAAATTTTCGAAAGTAAGAAGCTAAACCAATGAATTGCCGGAGCTGTGTGACGGTCGTCGGTGCGGGTAAGGAGCTCAAGGCTTGTACTTTACCTTGGTTTGGACGGACTTCTCCGTTATGAATCACATAACCCAGATAAAGTACTGACGTCTTCAAGAAGGAGCATTTAGAAAAGTTAAAAGAGAATCCGGCGTTTACGAGGACGGCGTTTACGAGGAGAGGCGTATCTAGGACGGTGTTTAATCTTTCTAACGCCTGATCTATCGTATCGGCAATAATTAAGACATCATCCAAATAAACGACAACATATGAATAAGCAAGATCACCTAAGGCATTGAAAATGGCCCTCTGAAAAACAGACGGTGCATTCTTCAATCCGAACGGCATCGTCATCTATTCGTATTGACCATCGGGAGTAACGAACGCGATATATTCAGTCGAATTCGGGTGGATAGGGATTTGGTGGAACCCGCTGGCCATATCCAGGCTTATAAAGTATTTCGCACTTTTCAGTCTCGCGATCTGGTCAGCTATGAGAGGAAGGGGGTACCGATCCGCGACGGTGTTTTTATTTAATGCTCGGAAGTCTACAGATAATCTATCTGAACCGTTCTTTTTTTAACAAGTAATATAGGGCTTGCGAATGGTGAATTACTCGGTCTTATGATTTTTGCTCGGATCAGTTCGCCTATCCTCTCTCGAACTATTCTCCGCTCCTCCTCGCTGAGTCTATAAGGGCTTCGTTGCACGGTGACGTTGGGATCAATTAAACGAATTTCTAATTGGCCCGTATTTACACGATTTCGCGGGAAACCCGTAATAAATGACTCTTTGAATTTTTCGAGAACAGAAATCAATCGATCTTTATCGTTACCAACTACATCAGTGTCGACCTCGTTAATGTTGACCGCATCTTCCGCAACTCTGCTACAAGCGTTAACCATTTTTGTCTTACAAATATCGACACTGTTTCGTGTAACATTCACGTCGAAACCTTGGCTCAAAATTTCACGACCAATCATGATATCGTATTTTAAGTAATTATCAGCAAGGGCATGAAAAGTTATCTCCAATGTAAAACCGTTAATACATACAGTGGATAAGATCTGAGATGTACTGTTAACGCAAGTATTCCCTATGCCTCGCATTACTACTACATCAGTCGTTCGTTTGCCAGAAAATTTCGAGGCTACGGATTCTTTGATTAATGAGCATTCGGCTCCGGAATCGAAATAAAATGGGAACGACTCACCCAGATGACTTAATTTACCAGCTGGAGGCTCTACCACGCTGGAGTCGTCTCGACGTTCGTTCTTGAAGCCAGGTTTTCTGTTCTGCAGTTGCGGACAATCAGGTGCGATATGGCCCTCCGCGCGACACTTGAAGCAAACCACCTTGGACGATGTGGCTGGGCGGTTTCTTTCCTGGTGTCGTGTATCGTTCCGCTGTTCGCTATGCATCCTGGTAGCCCGATAGCTTGCACCGTTTGGCTTCGAGTTCCGTCGGTGAATTTCCTGGCGAAGATGTCAGCGTCAGCTCCTGGGGATTCGGTCTCCGACGGTCGTTCTCTGGATAGCCTTATTAACGCCGAGGCGGCTATCCCTTTGCCACCACAACGCGAAAGGAATTGTTCTGTCTTGTATCGAGTAGTCTCGGTCTTTGCTCCTTAGGCTGAGTTATCCGGTCCACGATTTTCATGAGTTGTTCCAAGGTGACACATGGGCTTGATCCCACTTCTGATGTCGGGTTAACATTAAGATTTAAGGCGCGTAACGATTCTTCGTTTGAGTTAGCCATCGTTTTACAAGACAGAGATTATATTTACGCGAATATACAAGATTTTACAAAATATTATGAATATTGAGTTTAATGAATGATAAGATTATCAGACGATAAGTTTAACTAATAATTAGATTAAAGAATAATAAGTTTAACGAACAATAAGAGGTACGAATAATATGTCTTACGAATAATAAATTTAACGAATAATGAGATTAACGATTCATAGGTTTAACGAATAATGAATTTAATTAACGCTATTAACAATGTTTCCGGGGTTCAAAAGAATCCACGGTCAACAGTATAACTCTTTACTATGCGTAGAATAATTTTAAACACAAAAATACGATTGCTGAGACACTCGGTAAATTGGTCGATGTATCACTTTCCAAGGCGATCACACGAATGAATATCTGATGAAAATCTTTTTCGCTATACGACTGCATTTGTTTGTTATATGCTCGCTGGAGACATCGAGAAGGTTCCAATCGTTGTTGCTAGGCAATTTCTGTCAAAAGTTTGTTGTATACTCTTTGGAAACATCGAGAAAGATCCAAACGCCGTTACTCGGCAGTTTCTGTCTGGAGATTGATTCCTAATACAACGTGTGTCCCATTATATCGACATCTCTGAAGTACAATTCTATGTGATTTCTACGGAGAACAATACAACCGATCCACACCTTCGTCAGGCAAAACGTTTATCCCGTGACCGTCGCTACGTTCGGCGACCAGTTGTCACATCGAACCCACTTTCGCTTTCACAAATGTCAAACAATTACAAATGACAATTGCTTAATTACAGTTATGATAAAATCTAGGCTAAAGCATTAGAAGGCTTCCTCAAAATTGCAAAGGGAAGGCTCCGGTTTTCCTTTCATCTCCGACACGGCCATTCTATCACACGTCCTCGTGTGCAGTTAAAATACAGAGTTTTTTTAACATTAGACTCGGTGTAACTGATATTATTTACCATTCGATTAGATGTTCCAAATAAGTCAGGGGTCCAGTTCAACAACAAAGCTCTGTTCGAAGATTTGGCAAGCAAGGAAATGAAAGAGAACTCAAATTAGTGTTATAGTTTGTATTCAAAGTGCCAGTTGCACTCCGTAAGTCACCAGTCAGACCGCAATGACACGACAGATCATTTTCGACTCCGCACAAAGCTCTCAGTTTGTTGGATCATATCACCACGTTGGGTGCATTACGAAAGGCAAAAGACACCAGTAAGGATATTATAGAAAGCGCAGGGCACCAGTGAGGATATTATAGAAAGTACAAGCACTACACTGGGAGTATTATAAAAGGCGCATACACTACACTGGGAGTATTATAAAAGGCGCATACACTACACTGGGAGTATTATAAAAGGCGCATACACTACACTGGGAGTATTATAAAAGGCGCATACACTACACTGGGTATATTACTATGACCACAATGCGGTATTAATAATTCCCAGAAATCAATGTGCTCGCATCGTTATTATCACTGTCGCTGTCATCACCGCAGACGTCCAACTTAGCAGGAATGTAACCATCTGGTATCTTTCTCAACTTGTCGTGTTTATCCTTATATGACCGTTTGCCATCTAGAGTTTTTAAAGTATATCTATCCCCCTCTAAAACTTCCGTTATCATGAATGGACCCTTGAATTTCGGATCTAGCTTCGTTTGGTTTCTTTCCTCGTTCTTACGTAACACAAAGTCACCGAGATTGAACCTAACTATCTTCGCTTTCGTTTTGTCAAACCTGTCTTTATCATAACTGGCGCAAGTCTCTATGTTCTGTATCGCCTGTTGCCTTACATTGGAGATGTCTACTTCTTTTTCCTCAATATTATCAGGCAACGATAAGCCGTAGGGCCTTGGTGCCTTCCCAATTAATAATTCCAGAGGACTTGATTTGGTTACACGATTGGTGGTGCAATTCAAAGCTAGTTGTATCTCGCCAATCTCGTCTTGCCAAGATCGCCCGGTCGTTTCCACCGTCGTTAACATATTCTTCAGCGTACTCATAATACGCTCTACCTGTCCATTGGCCCTACTCACACCGGTTGCTATTAAGTGAAGTCTAATGTGTCTATTCTGGCAGAAATTTGGGAAATCTTTATCCGTAAAACATCTTCCTTGGTCCGCCACTACCCGGCAGGGATTACCGAATAAAAATATAGCGGACTTAAGTGCTGTAATGGTGTTAAAGGAATCTAATTTACGGGTATGATACAGGTATACAAATTTTGTAAAAGCGTCGACCAAAACAATGATATACTCCTTCGAGTCATCCTTACCGCTTAATTTGCCCGTTATATCCATGTGTACCGTATGCCAGGGTATGCTGGTCTTAGGTATGGGATGTAGTTCAGCTTGTACTTTACCTGAACTAGCCTTCGAAACTCGACAAGCATGACAGTTCTCAACGAATTTGCGAACATATTTCGCCATTCCTTCGAACCAGTAATACTCGTATAGTTTCTCAAGCGTTTTATCCCAACCTAAGTGCATAATGAACTGATGCACATGGTTAATGACGGACCACCTGAAACCCCTTGGGACAATGGGCAAGCAAAGAGTTCTGCCTTTTCTCTGTATTTTACGATGGAGTGTACCGGACCGTAATTCATACGTATTCGCAATATCTTCCGCGAGCTCTTCGTTTTGCAATTTACGGACGATCTCAGAGATTTGTGGGTCGCGACGTTGTTCTGCTAGCAACCAATCGTCGGAGATTTCAGATAGATCGATTTCTTTCTCTACAATTTTGTTGATCGTACGATGATCCAGATCTACGGGGTTTCTCGAAAAGAAATCTACATGGGCCATTCGTTTGCCTTCCCGATACATAATGTCAAAGGTAAAAGTTTGTAGGTAAGCCCACCATCTGTAAACCCTGTCATTTAAATGTACCTTGTTACTGGATGCCTTCAGAGAATTACAATCAGAGACAACAAGAAATTCCCGACCGTGCAGATAGTGACGGAAATTCTTGATGGCGTTTACCACTGCCAGCGTTTCTAACTCATAGGAATGATATCTAGATTCCGCAGGGCTAGTCTGCTTGCTGTAATACTCAACTACTCTATTTTTACCTTCGACCCTATGCATTAAGATAGCCCCAAATCCTTCGGAACTAGCATCCCTATGTAGTTCTATTGGATAATTGGGGTCAAAAATCATTAGCACCGGCTCAGTGGTCAGAATAGAAATTACTTT
>NW_022885100.1:0-20467 GCF_011952205.1 Bombus bifarius | reverse complement strand
AATCTACATGGGCCATTCGTTTGCCTTCCCGATACATAATGTCAAAGGTAAAAGTTTGTAGGTAAGCCCACCATCTGTAAACCCTGTCATTTAAATGGACCTTGTTACTGGATGCCTTCAGAGAATTACAATCAGTGACAACAAGAAATTCCCGACCGTGCAGATAGTGACGGAAATTCTTGATGGCGTTTACCACTGCCAGCGTTTCTAACTCATAGGAATGATATCTAGATTCCGCAGGGCTAGTCTGCTTGCTGTAATACTCAACTACTCTATTTTTACCTTCGAACCTATGCATTAAGATAGCCCCAAATCCTTCGGAACTAGCATCCCTATGTAGTTCTATTGGATAATTGGGGTCAAAAATCATTAGCACCGGCTCATTGGTCAGAATAGAAATTACTTTTTGCCTGATTTTTTTTGTGTTTATCCGTCCAATTTATGTTCTTGCTACCGGAAGTGGGTGCATACAAAGATTTCATTACCTGTGAGAATTTAGGAACAAATTTTCGAAAGTAAGAAGCTAAACCAATGAATTGCCGGAGCTGTGTGACGGTCGTCGGTGCGGGTAAGGAGCTCAAGGCTTGTGCTTTACCTTGGTTTGGACGGACTTCTCCGTTATGAATCACATAACCCAGATAAAGTACTGACGTCTTCTAGAAGGAGCATTTAGAAAAGTTAAAAGAGAATCCGGCGTTTACGAGGAGAGGCGTATCTAGGACGGTGTTAAATCTTTCTAACGCCTGATCTATCGTATCGGCAATAATTAAGACATCATCCAAATAAACGACATCATATGAATAAGCAAGATCACCTAAGGCATTGAAAATGGCCCTCTGAAAAACAGACGGTGCATTCTTCAATCCGAACGGCATCGTCATCTATTCGTATTGACCATCGGGAGTAACGAACGCGATATATTCAGTCGAATTCGGGTGGATAGGGATTTGGTGGAACCCGCTGGCCATATCCAGGCTTATAAAGTATTTCGCACTTTTCAGTCTCGCGATCTGGTCAGCTATGAGAGGAAGGGGGTACCGATCCGCGACGGTGTTTTTATTTAATGCTCGGAAGTCTACAGATAATCTATCTGAACCGTTCTTTTTTTAACAAGTAATATAGGGCTTGCGAATGGTGAATTACTCGGTCTTATGATTTTTGCTCGGATCAGTTCGCCTATCCTCTCTCGAACTATTCTCCGCTCCTCCTCGCTGAGTCTATAAGGGCTTCGTTGCACGGTGACGTTGGGATCAATTAAACGAATTTCTAATTGGCCCGTATTTACTCGATTTCGCGGGAAACCCGTAATAAATGACTCTTTGAATTTTTCGAGAACAGAAATCAATCGATCTTTATCGTTACCAACTACATCAGTGTCGACCTCGTTAATGTTGACCGCATCTTCCGCAACTCTGCTACAAGCGTTAACCATTTTTGTCTTATAAATATCGACACTGTTTCGTGTAACATTCACGTCGAAACCTTGGCTCAAAATTTCACGACCAATCATGATATCGTATTTTAAGTAATTATCAGCAAGGGCATGAAAAGTTATCTCCAATGTAAAACCGTTAATACATACAGTGGATAAGATCTGAGATGTACTGTTAACGCAAGTATTCCCTATGCCTCGCATTACTACTACATCAGTCGTTCGTTTGCCAGAAAATTTCGAGGCTACGGATTCTTTGATTAATGAGCATTCGGCTCCGGAATCAAAATAAAATGGGAACGACTCACCCAGATGACTTAATTTACCAGCTGGAGGCTCTACCACGCTGGAGTCGTCTCGACGTTCGTTCTTGAAGCCAGGTTTTCTGTTCTGCAGTTGCGGACAATCAGGTGCGATATGGCCCTCCGCGCGACACTTGAAGCAAACCACCTTGGACGATGTGGCTGGGCGGTTTCTTTCCTGGTGTCGTGTATCGTTCCGCTGTTCGCTATGCATCCTGGTAGCCCGATAGCTTGCACCGTTTGGCTTCGAGTTCCGTCGGTGAATTTCCTGGCGAAGATGTCAGCGTCAGCTCCTGGGGATTCGGTCTCCGACGGTCGTTCTCTGGATAGCCTTATTAACGCCGAGGCGGCTATCCCTTTGCCACCACAACGCGAAAGGAATTGTTCTGTCTTGTATCGAGTAGTCTCGGTCTTTGCTCCTTAGGCTGAGTTATCCGGTCCACGATTTTCATGAGTTGTTCCAAGGTGACACATGGGCTTGATCCCACTTCTGATGTCGGGTTAACATTAAGATTTAAGGCGCGTAACGATTCTTCGTTTGAGTTAGCCATCGTTTTACAAGACAGAGATTATATTTACGCGAATATACAAGATTTTACAAAATATTATGAATATTGAGTTTAATGAATGATAAGATTATCAGACGATAAGTTTAACTAATAATTAGATTAAAGAATAATAAGTTTAACGAACAATAAGAGGTACGAATAATATGTCTTACGAATAATAAATTTAACGAATAATGAGATTAACGATTGATAGGTTTTACGAATAATGAATTTAATTAACGCTATTAACAATGTTCCGGGGTTCAAACGAATCCACGGTCAACGGGATAACTCTTTACTATGCGTAGAATAATTTTAAACACAAAAATACGATTGCTGAGACACTCGGTAAATTGGTCGATGTATCACTTTCCAAGGCGATCACACGAATGAATATCTGATGAAAATCTTTTTCGCTATACGACTGCATTTGTTTGTTATATGCTCGCTGGAGACATCGAGAAGGTTCCAATCGTTGTTGCTAGGCAATTTCTATCAAAAGTTTGTTGTATACTCTTTGGAAACATCGAGAAAGATCCAAACGCCGTTACTCGGCAGTTTCTGTCTGGAGATTGATTCCTAATACAACGTGTGTCCCATTATATCGACATCTCTAAAGTACAATTCTATGTGATTTCTACGGAGAACAATACAACCGATCCACACCTTCGTCAGGCAAAACGTTTATCCCGTTACCGTCGCTACGTTCGGCGACCAGTTGTCACATCGAACCCACTTTCGCTTTCACAAATGTCAAACAATTACAAATGACAATTGCTTAATTACAGTTATGATAAAATCTAGGCTAAAGCATTAGAAGGCTTCCTCAAAATTGCAAAGGGAAGGCTCCGGTTTTCCTTTCATCTCCGACACGGCCATTCTATCGCACGTCCTCGTGTGCAGTTAAAATACAGAGTTTTTTTAACATTAGACTCGGTGTAACTGATATTATTTACCATTCGATTAGATGTTCCAAATAAGTCAGGGGTCCAGTTCAACAACAAAGCTCTGTTCGAAGATTTGGCAAGCAAGGAAATGAAAGAGAACTCAAATTAGTGTTATAGTTTGTATTCAAAGTGCCAGTTGCACTCCGTAAGTCACCAGTCAGACCGCAATGACACGACAGATCATTTTCGACTCCTCACAAAGCTCTCAGTTTGTTGGATCATATCACCACGTTGGGTGCATTACGAAAGGCAAAAGACACCAGTAAGGATATTATAGAAAGCGCAGGGCACCAGTGAGGATATTATAGAAAGTACAAGCACTACACTGGGAGTATTATAAAAGGCGCATACACTACACTGGGAGTATTATAAAAGGCGCATACACTACACTGGGAGTATTATAAAAGGCGCATACACTACACTGGGAGTATTATAAAAGGCGCATACACTACACTGGGAGTATTACTATGACCACAATGCGGTATTAATAATTCCCAGAGATCAATGTGCTCGCATCGTTATTATCACTGTCGCTGTCATCACCGCAGACGTCCAACTCAGCAGGAATGTAACCATCTGGTATCTTTCTCAACTTGTCGTGTCTATCCTTATATGACCGTTTGCCATCTAGAGTTTTTAAAGTATATCTATCCCCCTCTAAAACTTCCGTTATCATGAATGGACCCTTGAATTTCGGATCTAGCTTCGTTTGGTTTCTTTCCTCGTTCTTACGTAACACAAAGTCACCGAGATTGAACCTAACTATCTTCGCTTTTGTTTTGTCAAACCTGTCTTTATCATAACTGGCGCAAGTCTCTATGTTCTGTATCGCCTGTTGCCTTACATTGGAGATGTCTACTTCTTTTTCCTCAATATTATCAGGCAACGATAAGCCGTAGGGCCTTGGTGCCTTCCCAATTAATAATTCCAGAGGACTTGATTTGGTTACACGATTGGTGGTGCAATTCAAAGATAGTTGTATCTCGCCAATCTCGTCTTGCCAAGATCGCCCGGTCGTTTCCACCGTCGTTAACATATTCTTCAGCGTACTCATAATACGCTCTACCTGTCCATTGGCCCTACTCACCCCGGTTGCTATTAAGTGAAGTCTAATGTGTCTATTCTGGCAGAAATTTGGGAAATCTTTATCCGTAAAACATCTTCCTTGGTCCGCCATTACCCGGCAGGGATTACCGAATAAAAATATAGCGGACTTAAGTGCTGTAAGGGTGTTAAAGGAATCTAATTTACGGGTATGATACAGGTATACAAATTTTGTAAAAGCGTCGACCAAAACAATGATATACTCCTTCGAGTCATTCTTACCGCTTAATTTGCCCGTTATATCCATGTGTACCGTATGCCAGGGTATGCTGGTCTTAGGTATGGGATGTAGTTCAGCTTGTACTTTACCTGAACTAGCCTTCGAAACTCGACAAGCATGACAGTTCTCAACGAATTTGCGAACATATTTCGCCATTCCTTCGAACCAGTAATACTCGTATAGTTTCTCAAGCGTTTTATCCCAACCTAAGTGCATAATGAACTGATGCACATGGTTAATGACGGACCACCTGAAACCCCTTGGGACAATGGGCAAGCAAAGAGTTCTGCCTTTTCTCTGTATTTTACGATGGAGTGTACCGGACCGTAATTCATACGTATTCGCAATATCTTCCGCGAGCTCTTCGTTTTGCAATTTACGGACGACCTCAGAGATTTGTGGGTCGCGACGTTGTTCTGCTAGCAACCAATCGTCGGAGATTTCAGATAGATCGATTTCTTTCTCTACAATTTTGTTGATCGTACGATGATCCAGATCTACGGGGTTTCTCGAAAAGAAATCTACATGGGCCATTCGTTTGCCTTCCCGATACATAATGTCAAAGGTAAAAGTTTGTAGGTAAGCCCACCATCTGTAAACCCTGTCATTTAAATGTACCTTGTTACTGGATGCCTTCAGAGAATTACAATCAGAGACAACAAGAAATTCCCGACCGTGCAGATAGTGACGGAAATTCTTGATGGCGTTTACCACTGCCAGCGTTTCTAACTCATAGGAATGATATCTAGATTCCGCAGGGCTAGTCTGCTTGCTGTAATACTCAACTACTCTATTTTTACCTTCGACCCTATGCATTAAGATAGCCCCAAATCCTTCGGAACTAGCATCCCTATGTAGTTCTATTGGATAATTGGGATCAAAAATCATTAGCACCGGCTCATTGGTCAGAATAGAAATTACTTTTTGCCTGATTTTTTTCGTGTTTATCCGTCCATTTTATGTTCTTGCTACCGGAAGTGAGTGCATACAAAGATTTCATTACCTGTGAGAATTTAGGAACAAATTTTCGAAAGTAAGAAGCTAAACCAATGAATTGCCGGAGCTGTGTGACGGTCGTCGGTGCGGGTACGGAGCTCAAGGCTTGTACTTTACCTTGGTTTGGACGGACTTCTCCGTTATGAATCACATAACCCAGATAAAGTACTGACGTCTTCAAGAAGGAGCATTTAGAAAAGTTAAAAGAGAATCCGGCGTTTACGAGGACGGCGTTTACGAGGACGGCGTTTACGAGGAGAGGCGTATCTAGGACGGTGTTTAATCTTTCTAACGCCTGATCTATCGTATCGGCAATAATTAAGACATCATCCAAATAAACGACAACATATGAATAAGCAAGATCACCTAAGGCATTGAAAATGGCCCTCTGAAAAACAGACGGTGCATTCTTCAATCCGAACGGCATCGTCATCTATTCGTATTGACCATCGGCAGTAACGAACGCGATATATTCAGTCGAATTCGGGTGGATAGGGATTTGGTGGAACCCGCTGGCCATATCCAGGCTTATAAAGTATTTCGCACTTTTCAGTCTCGCGATCTGGTCAGCTATGAGAGGAAGGGGGTACCGATCCGCGACGGTGTTTTTATTTAATGCTCGGAAGTCTACAGATAATCTATCTGAACCGTTCTTTTTTTAACAAGTAATATAGGGCTTGCGAATGGTGAATTACTCGGTCTTATGATTTTTGCTCGGATCAGTTCGCCTATCCTCTCTCGAACTATTCTCCGCTCCTCCTCGCTGAGTCTATAAGGGCTTCGTTGCACGGTGACGTTGGGATCAATTAAACGAATTTCTAATTGGCCCGTATTTGCACGATTTCGCGGGAAACCCGTAATAAATGACTCTTTGAATTTTTCGAGAACAGAAATCAATCGATCTTTATCGTTACCAACTACATCAGTGTCGACCTCGTTAATGTTGACCGCATCTTCCGCATCTCTGCTACAAGCGTTAACCATTTTTGTCTTACAAATATCGACACTGTTTCGTGTAACATTCACGTCGAAACCTTGGCTCAAAATTTCACGACCAATCATGATATCGTATTTTAAGTAATTATCAGCAAGGGCATGAAAAGTTATCCCCAATGTAAAACCGTTAATACATACAGTGGATAAGATCTGAGATGTACTGTTAACGCAAGTATTCCCTATGCCTCGCATTACTACTACATCAGTCGATCGTTTGCCAGAAAATTTCGAGGCTACGGATTCTTTGATTAATGAGCATTCGGCTCCGGAATCGAAATAAAATGGGAACGACTCACCCAGATGACTTAATTTACCCGCTGGAGGCTCTACCACGCTGGAGTCGTCTCGACGTTCGTTCTTGAAGCCGGGTTTTCTGTTCTGCAGTTGCGGACAATCAGGTGCGATATGGCCCTCCGCGCGACACTTGAAGCAAACCACCTTGGACGATGTGGCTGGGCGGTTTCTTTCCTGGTGTCGTGTATCGTTCCGCTGTTCGCTATGCATCCTGGTAGCCCGATAGCTTGCACCGTTTGGCTTCGAGTTCCGTCGGTGAATTTCCTGGCGAAGATGTCAGCGTCAGCTCCTGGGGATTCGGTCTCCGACGGTCGTTCTCTGGATAGCCTTATTAACGCCGAGGCGGCTATCCCTGTGCCACCACAACGCGAAAGGAATTGTTCTGTCTTGTATCGAGTAGTCTCGGTCTTTGCTCCTTAGGCTGAGTTATCCGGTCCACGATTTTCATGAGTTGTTCCAAGGTGACACATGGGCTTGATCCCACTTCTGATGTCGGGTTAACATTAAGATTTAAGGCGCGTAATGATTCTTCGTTTGAGTTAGCCATCGTTTTACAAGACAGAGATTATATTTACGCGAATATACAAGATTTTACAAAATATTATGAATATTGAGTTTAATGAATGATAAGATTATCAGACGATAAGTTTAACTAATAATTAGATTAAAGAATAATAAGTTTAACGAACAATAAGAGGTACGAATAATATGTCTTACGAATAATAAATTTAACGAATAATGAGATTAACGATTGATAGGTTTAACGAATAATGAATTTAATTAACGCTATTAACAATGTTTCCGGGGTTCAAAAGAATCCACGGTCAACAGTATAACTCTTTACTATGCGTAGAATAATTTTAAACACAAAAATACGATTGCTGAGATACTCGGTAAATTGGTCGATGTATCACTTTCCAAGGCGATCACACGAATGAATATCTGATGAAAATCTTTTTCGCTATACGACTGCATTTGTTTGTTATATGCTCGCTGGAGACATCGAGAAGGTTCCAATCGTTGTTGCTAGGCAATTTCTGTCAAAAGTTTGTTGTATACTCTTTGAAAACATCGAGAAAGATCCAAACGCCGTTACTCGGCAGTTTCTGTCTGGAGATTGATTCCTAATACAACGTGTGTCCCATTATATCGACATCTCTAAAGTACAATTCTATGTGATTTCTACGGAGAACAATACAACCGATCCACACCTTCGTCAGGCAAAACGTTTATCCCGTGACCGTCGCTACGTTCGGCGACCAGTTTTCACATCGAACCCACATTCGCTTTCACAAATGTCAAACAATTACAAATGACAATTGCTTAATTACAGTTATGATAAAATCTAGGCTAAAGCATTAGAAGGCTTCCTCAAAATTGCAAAGGGAAGGCTCCGGTTTTCCTTTCATCTCCGACACGGCCATTCTATCACACGTCCTCGTGTGCAGTTAAAATACAGAGTTTTTTTTAACATTAGACTCGGTGTAACTGATATTATTTACCATTCGATTAGATGTTCCAAATAAGTCAGGGGTCCAGTTCAACAACAAAGCTCTGTTCGAAGATTTGTCAAGCAAGGAAATGAAAGAGAACTCAAATTAGTGTTATAGTTTGTATTCAAAGTGCCAGTTGCACTCCGTAAGTCACCAGTCAGACCGCAATGACACGACGGATCATTTTCGACTCCGCACAAAGCTCTCAGATTGTTGGATCATATCACCACGTTGGGTGCATTACGAAAGGCAAAAGACACCAGTAAGGATAATATAGAAAGCGCAGGGCACCAGTGAGGATATTATAGAAAGTACAAGCACTACACTGGGAGTATTATAAAAGGCGCATACACTACACTGGGAGTATTATAAAAGGCGCATACACTACACTGGGAGTATTATAAAAGGCGCATACACTACACTGGGAGTATTATAAAAGGCGCATACACTACACTGGGTATATTACTATGACCACAATGCGGTATTAATAATTCCCAGAAATCAATGTGCTCGCATCGTTATTATCACTGTCGCTGTCATCACCGCAGACGTCCAACTTAGCAGGAATGTAACCATCTGGTATCTTTCTCAACTTGTCGTGTTTATCCTTATATGACCGTTTGCCATCTAGAGTTTTTAAAGTATATCTATCCCCCTCTAAAACTTCCGTTATCATGAATGGACCCTTGAATTTCGGATCTAGCTTCGTTTGGTTTCTTTCCTCGTTCTTACGTAACACAAAGTCACCGAGATTGAACCTAACTATCTTCGCTTTCGTTTTGTCAAACCTGTCTTTATCATAACTGGCGCAAGTCTCTATGTTCTGTATCGCCTGTTGCCTTACATTCGAGATGTCTACTTCTTTTTCCTCAATATTATCAGGCAACGATAAGCCGTAGGGCCTTGGTGCCTTCCCAATTAATAATTCCAGAGGACTTGATTTGGTTACACGATTGGTGGTGCAATTCAAAGCTAGTTGTATCTCGCCAATCTCGTCTTGCCAAGATCGCCCGGTCGTTTCCACCGTCGTTAACATATTCATCAGCGTACTCATAATACGCTCTACCTGTCCATTGGCCCTACTCACCCCGGTTGCTATTAAGTGAAGTCTAATGTGTCTATTCTGGCAGAAATTTGGGAAACCTTTATCCGTAAAACATCTTCCTTGGTCCGCCATTACCCGGCAGGGATTACCGAATAAAAATATAGCGGACTTAAGTGCTGTAATGGTGTTAAAGGAATCTAATTTACGGGTATGATACAGGTATACAAATTTTGTAAAAGCGTCGACCAAAACAATGATATACTCCTTCGAGTCATCCTTACCGCTTAATTTGCCCGTTATATCCATGTGTACCGTATGCCAGGGTATGCTGGTCTTAGGTATGGGATGTAGTTCAGCTTGTACTTTACCTGAACTAGCCTTCGAAACTCGACAAGCATGACAGTTCTCAACGAATTTGCGAACATATTTCGCCATTCCTTCGAACCAGTAATACTCGTATAGTTTCTCAAGCGTTTTATCCCAACCTAAGTGCATAATGAACTGATGCACATGGTTAATGACGGACCACCTGAAACCCCTTGGGACAATGGGCAAGCAAAGAGTTCTGCCTTTTCTCTGTATTTTACGATGGAGTGTACCGGACCGTAATTCATACGTATTCGCAATATCTTCCGCGAGCTCTTCGTTTTGCAATTTACGGACGATCTCAGAGATTTGTGGGTCGCGACGTTGTTCTGCTAGCAACCAATCGTCGGAGATTTCAGATAGATCGATTTCTTTCTCTACAATTTTGTTGATCGTACGATGATCCAGATCTACGGGGTTTCTCGAAAAGAAATCTACATGGGCTATTCGTTTGCCTTCCCGATACATAATGTCAAAGGTAAAAGTTTGTAGGTAAGCCCACCATCTGTAAACCCTGTCATTTAAATGTACCTTGTTACTGGATGCCTTCAGAGAATTACAATCAGTGACAACAAGAAATTCCCGACCGTGCAGATAGTGACGGAAATTCTTGATGGCGTTTACCACTGCCAGCGTTTCTAACTCATAGGAATGATATCTAGATTCCGCAGGGCTAGTCTGCTTGCTGTAATACTCAAATACTCTATTTTTACCTTCGACCCTATGCATTAAGATAGCCCCAAATCCTTCGGAACTAGCATCCCTATGTAGTTCTATTGGATAATTGGGGTCAAAAATCATTAGCACCGGCTCATTGGTCAGAATAGAAATTACTTTTTGCCTGATTTTTTTCGTGTTTATCCGTCCAATTTATGTTCTTGCTACCGGAAGTGAGTGCATACAAAGATTTCATTACCTGTGAGAATTTAGGAACTAATTTTCGAAAGTAAGAAGCTAAACCAATGAATTGCCGGAGCTGTGTGACGGTCGTCGGTGCGGGTAAGGAGCTCAAGGCTTGTACTTTACCTTGGTTTGGACGGACTTCTCCGTTATGAATCACATAACCCAGATAAAGTACTGACGTCTTCAAGAAGGAGCATTTAGAAAAGTTAAAAGAGAATCCGGCGTTTACGAGGACGGCGTTTACGAGGAGAGGCGTATCTAGGACGGTGTTTAATCTTTCTAACGCCTGATCTATCGTATCGGCAATAATTAAGACATCATCCAAATAAACGACAACATATGAATAAGCAAGATCACCTAAGGCATTGAAAATGGCCCTCTGAAAAACAGACGGTGCATTCTTCAATCCGAACGGCATCGTCATCTATTCGTATTGACCATCGGGAGTAACGAACGCGATATATTCAGTCGAATTCGGGTGGATAGGGATTTGGTGGAACCCGCTGGCCATATCCAGGCTTATAAAGTATTTCGCACTTTTCAGTCTCGCGATCTGGTCAGCTATGAGAGGAAGGGGGTACCGATCCGCGACGGTGTTTTTATTTAATGCTCGGAAGTCTACAGATAATCTATCTGAACCGTTCTTTTTTTAACAAGTAATATAGGGCTTGCGAATGGTGAATTACTCGGTCTTATGATTTTTGCTCGGATCAGTTCGCCTATCCTCTCTCGAACTATTCTCCGCTCCTCCTCGCTGAGTCTATAAGGGCTTCGTTGCACGGTGACGTTGGGATCAATTAAACGAATTTCTAATTGGCCCGTATTTACACGATTTCGCGGGAAACCCGTAATAAATGACTCTTTGAATTTTTCGAGAACAGAAATCAATCGATCTTTATCGTTACCAACTACATCAGTGTCGACCTCGTTAATGTTGACCGCATCTTCCGCAACTCTGCTACAAGCGTTAACCATTTTTGTCTTACAAATATCGACACTGTTTCGTGTAACATTCACGTCGAAACCTTGGCTCAAAATTTCACGACCAATCATGATATCGTATTTTAAGTAATTATCAGCAAGGGCATGAAAAGTTATCTCCAATGTAAAACCGTTAATACATACAGTGGATAAGATCTGAGATGTACTGTTAACGCAAGTATTCCCTATGCCTCGCATTACTACTACATCAGTCGTTCGTTTGCCAGAAAATTTCGAGGCTACGGATTCTTTGATTAATGAGCATTCGGCTCCGGAATCAAAATAAAATGGGAACGACTCACCCAGATGACTTAATTTACCAGCTGGAGGCTCTACCACGCTGGAGTCGTCTCGACGTTCGTTCTTGAAGCCAGGTTTTCTGTTCTGCAGTTGCGGACAATCAGGTGCGATATGGCCCTCCGCGCGACACTTGAAGCAAACCACCTTGGACGATGTGGCTGGGCGGTTTCTTTCCTGGTGTCGTGTATCGTTCCGCTGTTCGCTATGCATCCTGGTAGCCCGATAGCTTGCACCGTTTGGCTTCGAGTTCCGTCGGTGAATTTCCTGGCGAAGATGTCAGCGTCAGCTCCTGGGGATTCGGTCTCCGACGGTCGTTCTCTGGATAGCCTTATTAACGCCGAGGCGGCTATCCCTTTGCCACCACAACGCGAAAGGAATTGTTCTGTCTTGTATCGAGTAGTCTCGGTCTTTGCTCCTTAGGCTGAGTTATCCGGTCCACGATTTTCATGAGTTGTTCCAAGGTGACACATGGGCTTGATCCCACTTCTGATGTCGGGTTAACATTAAGATTTAAGGCGCGTAACGATTCTTCGTTTGAGTTAGCCATCGTTTTACAAGACAGAGATTATATTTACGCGAATATACAAGATTTTACAAAATATTATGAATATTGAGTTTAATGAATGATAAGATTATCAGACGATAAGTTTAACTAATAATTAGATTAAAGAATAATAAGTTTAACGAACAATAAGAGGTACGAATAATATGTCTTACGAATAATAAATTTAACGAATAATGAGATTAACGATTCATAGGTTTAACGAATAATGAATTTAATTAACGCTATTAACAATGTTTCCGGGTTTCAAAAGAATCCACGGTCAACAGTATAACTCTTTACTATGCGTAGAATAATTTTAAACACAAAAATACGATTGCTGAGACACTCGGTAAATTGGTCGATGTATCACTTTCCAAGGCGATCACACGAATGAATATCTGATGAAAATCTTTTTCGCTATACGACTGCATTTGTTTGTTATATGCTCGCTGGAGACATCGAGAAGGTTCCAATCGTTGTTGCTAGGCAATTTCTGTCAAAAGTTTGTTGTATACTCTTTGGAAACATCGAGAAAGATCCAAACGCCGTTACTCGGCAGTTTCTGTCTGGAGATTGATTCCTAATACAACGTGTGTCCCATTATATCGACATCTCTGAAGTACAATTCTATGTGATTTCTACGGAGAACAATACAACCGATCCACACCTTCGTCAGGCAAAACGTTTATCCCGTGACCGTCGCTACGTTCGGCGACCAGTTGTCACATCGAACCCACTTTCGCTTTCACAAATGTCAAACAATTACAAATGACAATTGCTTAATTACAGTTATGATAAAATCTAGGCTAAAGCATTAGAAGGCTTCCTCAAAATTGCAAAGGGAAGGCTCCGGTTTTCCTTTCATCTCCGACACGGCCATTCTATC
The DNA here is from genome assembly GCF_011952205.1 of Bombus bifarius. NCBI lineage: Eukaryota > Metazoa > Arthropoda > Insecta > Hymenoptera > Apidae > Bombus > Bombus bifarius. The sequence continues at coordinate 7,110 of NW_022885100.1, read as the reverse complement.
ACACGTCCTCGTGTGCAGTTAAAATACAGAGTTTTTTTAACATTAGACTCGGTGTAACTGATATTATTTACCATTCGATTAGATGTTCCAAATAAGTCAGGGGTCCAGTTCAACAACAAAGCTCTGTTCGAAGATTTGGCAAGCAAGGAAATGAAAGAGAACTCAAATTAGTGTTATAGTTTGTATTCAAAGTGCCAGTTGCACTCCGTAAGTCACCAGTCAGACCGCAATGACACGACAGATCATTTTCGACTCCGCACAAAGCTCTCAGTTTGTTGGATCATATCACCACGTTGGGTGCATTACGAAAGGCAAAAGACACCAGTAAGGATATTATAGAAAGCGCAGGGCACCAGTGAGGATATTATAGAAAGTACAAGCACTACACTGGGAGTATTATAAAAGGCGCATACACTACACTGGGAGTATTATAAAAGGCGCATACACTACACTGGGAGTATTATAAAAGGCGCATACACTACACTGGGAGTATTATAAAAGGCGCATACACTACACTGGGTATATTACTATGACCACAATGCGGTATTAATAATTCCCAGAAATCAATGTGCTCGCATCGTTATTATCACTGTCGCTGTCATCACCGCAGACGTCCAACTCAGCAGGAATGTAACCATCTGGTATCTTTCTCAACTTGTCGTGTCTATCCTTATATGACCGTTTGCCATCTAGAGTTTTTAAAGTATATCTATCCCCCTCTAAAACTTCCGTTATCATGAATGGACCCTTGAATTTCGGATCTAGCTTCGTTTGGTTTCTTTCCTCGTTCTTACGTAACACAAAGTCACCGAGATTGAACCTAACTATCTTCGCTTTCGTTTTGTCAAACCTGTCTTTATCATAACTGGCGCAAGTCTCTATGTTCTGTATCGCCTGTTGCCTTACATTGGAGATGTCTACTTCTTTTTCCTCAATATTATCAGGCAACGATAAGCCGTAGGGCCTTGGTGCCTTCCCAATTAATAATTCCAGAGGACTTGATTTGGTTACACGATTGGTGGTGCAATTCAAAGCTAGTTGTATCTCGCCAATCTCGTCTTGCCAAGATCGCCCGGTCGTTTCCACCGTCGTTAACATATTCTTCAGCGTACTCATAATACGCTCTACCTGTCCATTGGCCCTACTCACACCGGTTGCTATTAAGTGAAGTCTAATGTGTCTATTCTGGCAGAAATTTGGGAAATCTTTATCCGTAAAACATCTTCCTTGGTCCGCCATTACCCGGCAGGGATTACCGAATAAAAATATAGCGGACTTAAGTGCTGTAATGGTGTTAAAGGAATCTAATTTACGGGTATGATACAGGTATACAAATTTTGTAAAAGCGTCGACCAAAACAATGATATACTCCTTCGAGTCATCCTTACCGCTTAATTTGCCCGTTATATCCATGTGTACCGTATGCCAGGGTATGCTGGTCTTAGGTATGGGATGTAGTTCAGCTTGTACTTTACCTGAACTAGCCTTCGAAACTCGACAAGCATGACAGTTCTCAACGAATTTGCGAACATATTTCGCCATTCCTTCGAACCAGTAATACTCGTATAGTTTCTCAAGCGTTTTATCCCAACCTAAGTGCATAATGGACTGATGCACATGGTTAATGACGGACCACCTGAAACCCCTTGGGACAATGGGCAAGCAAAGAGTTCTGCCTTTTCTCTGTATTTTACGATGGAGTGTACCGGACCGTAATTCATACGTATTCGCAATATCTTCCGCGAGCTCTTCGTTTTGCAATTTACGGACGATCTCAGAGATTTGTGGGTCGCGACGTTGTTCTGCTAGCAACCAATCGTCGGAGATTTCAGATAGATCGATTTCTTTCTCTACAATTTTGTTGATCGTACGATGATCCAGATCTACGGGGTTTCTCGAAAAGAAATCTACATGGGCCATTCGTTTGCCTTCCCGATACATAATGTCAAAGGTAAAAGTTTGTAGGTAAGCCCACCATCTGTAAACCCTGTCATTTAAATGTACCTTGTTACTGGATGCCTTCAGAGAATTACAATCAGTGACAACAAGAAATTCCCGACCGTGCAGATAGTGACGGAAATTCTTGATGGCGTTTACCACTGCCAGCGTTTCTAACTCATAGGAATGATATCTAGATTCCGCAGGGCTAGTCTGCTTGCTGTAATACTCAACTACTCTATTTTTACCTTCGACCCTATGCATTAAGATAGCCCCAAATCCTTCGGAACTAGCATCCCTATGTAGTTCTATTGGATAATTGGGGTCAAAAATCATTAGCACCGGCTCATTGGTCAGAATAGAAATTACTTTTTGCCTGATTTTTTTCGTGTTTATCCGTCCAATTTATGTTCTTGCTACCGGAAGTGAGTGCATACAAAGATTTCATTACCTGTGAGAATTTAGGAACAAATTTTCGAAAGTAAGAAGCTAAACCAATGAATTGCCGGAGCTGTGTGACGGTCGTCGGTGCGGGTAAGGAGCTCAAGGCTTGTACTTTACCTTGGTTTGGACGGACTTCTCCGTTATGAATCACATAACCCAGATAAAGTACTGACGTCTTCAAGAAGGAGCATTTAGAAAAGTTAAAAGAGAATCCGGCGTTTACGAGGACGGCGTTTACGAGGACGGCGTTTACGAGGAGAGGCGTATCTAGGACGGTGTTTAATCTTTCTAACGCCTGATCTATCGTATCGGCAATAATTAAGACATCATCCAAATAAACGACAACATATGAATAAGCAAGATCACCTAAGGCATTGAAAATGGCCCTCTGAAAAACAGACGGTGCATTCTTCAATCCGAACGGCATCGTCATCTATTCGTATTGACCATCGGGAGTAACGAACGCGATATATTCAGTCGAATTCGGGTGGATAGGGATTTGGTGGAACCCGCTGGCCATATCCAGGCTTATAAAGTATTTCGCACTTTTCAGTCTCGCGATCTGGTCAGCTATGAGAGGAAGGGGGTACCGATCCGCGACGGTGTTTTTATTTAATGCTCGGAAGTCTACAGATAATCTATCTGAACCGTTCTTTTTTTAACAAGTAATATAGGGCTTGCGAATGGTGAATTACTCGGTCTTATGATTTTTGCTCGGATCAGTTCGCCTATCCTCTCTCGAACTATTCTCCGCTCCTCCTCGCTGAGTCTATAAGGGCTTCGTTGCACGGTGACGTTGGGATCAATTAAACGAATTTCTAATTGGCCCGTATTTACACGATTTCGCGGGAAACCCGTAATAAATGACTCTTTGAATTTTTCGAGAACAGAAATCAATCGATCTTTATCGTTACCAACTACATCAGTGTCGACCTCGTTAATGTTGACCGCATCTTCCGCAACTCTGCTACAAGCGTTAACCATTTTTGTCTTACAAATATCGACACTGTTTCGTGTAACATTCACGTCGAAACCTTGGCTCAAAATTTCACGACCAATCATGATATCGTATGTTAAGTAATTATCAGCAAGGGCATGAAAAGTTATCTCCAATGTAAAACCGTTAATACATACAGTGGATAAGATCTGAGATGTACTGTTAACGCAAGTATTCCCTATGCCTCGCATTACTACTACATCAGTCGTTCGTTTGCCAGAAAATTTCGAGGCTACGGATTCTTTGATTAATGAGCATTCGGCTCCGGAATCGAAATAAAATGGGAACGACTCACCCAGATGACTTAATTTACCAGCTGGAGGCTCTACCACGCTGGAGTCGTCTCGACGTTCGTTCTTGAAGCCGGGTTTTCTGTTCTGCAGTTGCGGACAATCAGGTGCGATATGGCCCTCCGCGCGACACTTGAAGCAAACCACCTTGGACGATGTGGCTGGGCGGTTTCTTTCCTGGTGTCGTGTATCGTTCCGCTGTTCGCTATGCATCCTGGTAGCCCGATAGCTTGCACCGTTTGGCTTCGAGTTCCGTCGGTGAATTTCCTGGCGAAGATGTCAGCGTCAGCTCCTGGGGATTCGGTCTCCGACGGTCGTTCTCTGGATAGCCTTATTAACGCCGAGGCGGCTATCCCTTTGCCACCACAACGCGAAAGGAATTGTTCTGTCTTGTATCGAGTAGTCTCGGTCTTTGCTCCTTAGGCTGAGTTATCCGGTCCACGATTTTCATGAGTTGTTCCAAGGTGACACATGGGCTTGATCCCACTTCTGATGTCGGGTTAACATTAAGATTTAAGGCGCGTAACGATTCTTCGTTTGAGTTAGCCATCGTTTTACAAGACAGAGATTATATTTACGCGAATATACAAGATTTTACAAAATATTATGAATATTGAGTTTAATGAATGATAAGATTATCAGACGATAAGTTTAACTAATAATTAGATTAAAGAATAATAAGTTTAACGAACAATAAGAGGTACGAATAATATGTCTTACGAATAATAAATTTAACGAATAATGAGATTAACGATTGATAGGTTTAACGAATAATGAATTTAATTAACGCTATTAACAATGTTTCCGGGGTTCAAACGAATCCACGGTCAACGGGATAACTCTTTACTATGCGTAGAATAATTTTAAACACAAAAATACGATTGCTGAGACACTCGGTAAATTGGTCGATGTATCACTTTCCAAGGCGATCACACGAATGAATATCTGATGAAAATCTTTTTCGCTATACGACTGCATTTGTTTGTTATATGCTCGCTGGAGACATCGAGAAGGTTCCAATCGTTGTTGCTAGGCAATTTCTGTCAAAAGTTTGTTGTATACTCTTTGGAAACATCGAGAAAGATCCAAACGCCGTTACTCGGCAGTTTCTGTCTGGAGATTGATTCCTAATACAACGTGTGTCCCATTATATCGACATCTCTAAAGTACAATTCTATGTGATTTCTACGGAGAACAATACAACCGATCCACACCTTCGTCAGGCAAAACGTTTATCCCGTGACCGTCGCTACGTTCGGCGACCAGTTGTCACATCGAACCCACATTCGCTTTCACAAATGTCAAACAATTACAAATGACAATTGCTTAATTACAGTTATGATAAAATCTAGGCTAAAGCATTAGAAGGCTTCCTCAAAATTGCAAAGGGAAGGCTCCGGTTTTCCTTTCATCTCCGACACGGCCATTCTGTCACACGTCCTCGTGTGCAGTTAAAATACAGAGTTTTTTTAACATTAGACTCGGTGTAACTGATATTATTTACCATTCGATTAGATGTTCCAAATAAGTCAGGGGTCCAGTTCAACAACAAAGCTCTGTTCGAAGATTTGGCAAGCAAGGAAATGAAAGAGAACTCAAATTAGTGTTATAGTTTGTATTCAAAGTGCCAGTTGCACTCCGTAAGTCACCAGTCAGACCGCAATGACACGACAGATCATTTTCGACTCCGCACAAAGCTCTCAGTTTGTTGGATCATATCACCACGTTGGGTGCATTACGAAAGGCAAAAGACACCAGTAAGGATATTATAGAAAGCGCAGGGCACCAGTGAGGATATTATAGAAAGTACAAGCACTACACTGGGAGTATTATAAAAGGCGCATACACTACACTGGGAGTATTATAAAAGGCGCATACACTACACTGGGAGTATTATAAAAGGCGCATACACTACACTGGGAGTATTATAAAAGGCGCATACACTACACTGGGTATATTACTATGACCACAATGCGGTATTAATAATTCCCAGAGATCAATGTGCTCGCATCGTTATTATCACTGTCGCTGTCATCACCGCAGACGTCCAACTCAGCAGGAATGTAACCATCTGGTATCTTTCTCAACTTGTCGTGTCTATCCTTATATGACCGTTTGCCATCTAGAGTTTTTAAAGTATATCTATCCCCCTCTAAAACTTCCGTTATCATGAATGGACCCTTGAATTTCGGATCTAGCTTCGTTTGGTTTCTTTCCTCGTTCTTACGTAACACAAAGTCACCGAGATTGAACCTAACTATCTTCGCTTTCGTTTTGTCAAACCTGTCTTTATCATAACTGGCGCAAGTCTCTATGTTCTGTATCGCCTGTTGCCTTACATTGGAGATGTCTACTTCTTTTTCCTCAATATTATCAGGCAACGATAAGCCGTAGGGCCTTGGTGCCTTCCCAATAAATAATTCCAGAGGACTTGATTTGGTTACACGATTGGTGGTGCAATTCAAAGCTAGTTGTATCTCGCCAATCTCGTCTTGCCAAGATCGCCCGGTCGTTTCCACCGTCGTTAACATATTCTTCAGCGTACTCATAATACGCTCTACCTGTCCATTGGCCCTACTCACACCGGTTGCTATTAAGTGAAGTCTAATGTGTCTATTCTGGCAGAAATTTGGGAAATCTTTATCCGTAAAACATCTTCCTTGGTCCGCCATTACCCGGCAGGGATTACCGAATAAAAATATAGCGGACTTAAGTGCTGTAATGGTGTTAAAGGAATCTAATTTACGGGTATGATACAGGTATACAAATTTTGTAAATGCGTCGACCAAAACAATGATATACTCCTTCGAGTCATTCTTACCGCTTAATGTGCCCGTTATATCCATGTGTACCGTATGCCAGGGTATGCTGGTCTTAGGTATGGGATGTAGTTCAGCTTGTACTTTACCTGAACTAGCCTTCGAAACTCGACAAGCATGACAGTTCTCAACGAATTTGCGAACATATTTCGCCATTCCTTCGAACCAGTAATACTCGTATAGTTTCTCAAGCGTTTTATCCCAACCTAAGTGCATAATGAACTGATGCACATGGTTAATGACGGACCACCTGAAACCCCTTGGGACAATGGGCAAGCAAAGAGTTCTGCCTTTTCTCTGTATTTTACGATGGAGTGTACCGGACCGTAATTCATACGTATTCGCAATATCTTCCGCGAGCTCTTCGTTTTGCAATTTACGGACGATCTCAGAGATTTGTGGGTCGCGACGTTGTTCTGCTAGCAACCAATCGTCGGAGATTTCAGATAGATCGATTTCTTTCTCTACAATTTTGTTGATCGTACGATGATCCAGATCTACGGGGTTTCTCGAAAAGAAATCTACATGGGCCATTCGTTTGCATTCCCGATACATAATGTCAAAGGTAAAAGTTTGTAGGTAAGCCCACCATCTGTAAACCCTGTCATTTAAATGTACCTTG
>NW_022885099.1:0-16146 GCF_011952205.1 Bombus bifarius | reverse complement strand
ACGTTCGGCGACCAGTTGTCACATCGAACCCACTTTCGCTTTCACAAATGTCAAACAATTACAAATGACAATTGCTTAATTACAGTTATGATAAAATCTAGGCTAAAGCATTAGAAGGCTTCCTCAAAATTGCAAAGGGAAGGCTCCGGTTTTCCTTTCATCTCCGACACGGCTATTCTGTCACACGTCCTCGTGTGCAGTTAAAATACAGAGTTTTTTTAACATTAGACTCGGTGTAACTGATATTATTTACCATTCGATTAGATGTTCCAAATAAGTCAGGGGTCCAGTTCAACAACAAAGCTCTGTTCGAAGATTTGGCAAGCAAGGAAATGAAAGAGAACTCAAATTAGTGTTATAGTTTGTATTCAAAGTGCCAGTTGCACTCCGTAAGTCACCAGTCAGACCGCAATGACACGACAGATCATTTTCGACTCCGCACAAAGCTCTCAGTTTGTTGGATCATATCACCACGTTGGGTGCATTACGAAAGGCAAAAGACACCAGTAAGGATATTATAGAAAGCGCAGGGCACCAGTGAGGATATTATAGAAAGTACAAGCACTACACTGGGAGTATTATAAAAGGCGCATACACTACACTGGGAGTATTATAAAAGGCGCATACACTACACTGGGAGTATTATAAAAGGCGCATACACTACACTGGGAGTATTATAAAAGGCGCATACACTACACTGGGTATATTACTATGACCACAATGCGGTATTAATAATTCCCAGAGATCAATGTGCTCGCATCGTTATTATCACTGTCGCTGTCATCACCGCAGACGTCCAACTCAGCAGGAATGCAACCATCTGGTATCTTTCTCAACTTGTCGTGTCTATCCTTATATGACCGTTTGCCATCTAGAGTTTTTAAAGTATATCTATCCCCCTCTAAAACTTCCGTTATCATGAATGGACCCTTGAATTTCGGATCTAGCTTCGTTTGGTTTCTTTCCTCGTTCTTACGTAACACAAAGTCACCGAGATTGAACCTAACTATCTTCGCTTTCGTTTTGTCAAACCTGTCTTTATCATAACTGGCGCAAGTCTCTATGTTCTGTATCGCCTGTTGCCTTACATTGGAGATGTCTACTTCTTTTTCCTCAATATTATCAGGCAACGATAAGCCGTAGGGCCTTGGTGCCTTCCCAATTAATAATTCCAGAGGACTTGATTTGGTTACACGATTGGTGGTGCAATTCAAAGCTAGTTGTATCTCGCCAATCTCGTCTTGCCAAGATCGCCCGGTCGTTTCCACCGTCGTTAACATATTCTTCAGCGTACTCATAATACGCTCTACCTGTCCATTGGCCCTACTCACACCGGTTGCTATTAAGTGAAGTCTAATGTGTCTATTCTGGCAGAAATTTGGGAAACCTTTATCCGTAAAACATCTTCCTTGGTCCGCCATTACCCGGCAGGGATTACCGAATAAAAATATAGCGGACTTAAGTGCTGTAATGGTGTTAAAGGAATCTAATTTACGGGTATGATACAGGTATACAAATTTTGTAAAAGCGTCGACCAAAACAATGATATACTCCTTCGAGTCATCCTTACCGCTTAATTTGCCAGTTATATCCATGTGTACCGTATGCCAGGGTATGCTGGTCTTAGGTATGGGATGTAGTTCAGCTTGTACTTTACCTAAACTAGCCTTCGAAACTCGACAAGCATGACAGTTCTCAACGAATTTGCGAACATATTTCGCCATTCCTTCGAACCAGTAATACTCGTATAGTTTCTCAAGTGTTTTATCCCAACCTAAGTGCATAATGAACTGATGCACATGGTTAATGACGGACCACCTGAAACCCCTTGGGACAATGGGCAAGCAAAGAGTTCTGCCTTTTCTCTGTATTTTACGATGGAGTGTACCGGACCGTAATTCATACGTATTCGCAATATCTTCCGCGAGCTCTTCGTTTTGCAATTTACGGACGATCTCAGAGATTTGTGGGTCGCGACGTTGTTCTGCTAGCAACCAATCGTCGGAGATTTCAGATAGATCGATTTCTTTCTCTACAATTTTGTTGATCGTACGATGATCCAGATCTACGGGATTTCTCGAAAAGAAATCTACATGGGCCATTCGTTTGCCTTCCCGATACATAATGTCAAAGGTAAAAGTTTGTAGGTAAGCCCACCATCTGTAAACCCTGTCATTTAAATGTACCTTGTTACTGGATGCCTTCAGAGAATTACAATCAGTGACAACAAGAAATTCTCGACCGTGCAGATAGTGACGGAAATTCTTGATGGCGTTTACCACTGCCAGCGTTTCTAACTCATAGGAATGATATCTAGATTCCGCAGGGCTAGTCTGCTTGCTGTAATACTCAACTACTCTATTTTTACCTTCGACCCTATGCATTAAGATAGCCCCAAATCCTTCGGAACTAGCATCCCTATGTAGTTCTATTGGATAATTGGGGTCAAAAATCACTAGCACCGGCTCATTGGTCAGAATAGAAATTACTTTTTGCCTGATTTTTTTCGTGTTTATCCGTCCAATTTATGTTCTTGCTACCGGAAGTGAGTGCATACAAAGATTTCATTACCTGTGAGAATTTAGGAACAAATTTTCGAAAGTAAGAAGCTAAACCAATGAGTTGCCGGAGCTGTGTGACGGTCGTCGGTGCGGGTAAGGAGCTCAAGGCTTGTACTTTACCTTGGTTTGGACGGACTTCTCCGTTATGAATCACATAACCCAGATAAAGTACTGACGTCTTCAAGAAGGAGCATTTAGAAAAGTTAAAAGAGAATCCGGCGTTTACGAGGAGAGGCGTATCTAGGACGGTGTTTAATCTTTCTAACGCCTGATCTATCGTATCGGCAATAATTAAGACATCATCCAAATAAACGACATCATATGAATAAGCAAGATCACCTAAGGCATTGAAAATGGCCCTCTGAAAAACAGACGGTGCATTCTTCAATCCGAACGGCATCGTCATCTATTCGTATTGACCATCGGGAGTAACGAACGCGATATATTCAGTCGAATTCGGGTGGATAGGGATTTGGCGGAACCCGCTGGCCATATCCAGGCTTATAAAGTATTTCGCACTTTTCAGTCTCGCGATCTGGTCAGCTATGAGAGGAAGGGGGTACCGATACGCGACGGTGTTTTTATTTAATGCTCGGAAGTCTACAGATAATCTATCTGAACCGTTCTTTTTTTAACAAGTAATATAGGGCTTGCGAATGGTGAATTACTCGGTCTTATGATTTTTGCTCGGATCAGTTCGCCTATCCTCTCTCGAACTATTCTCCGCTCCTCCTCGCTGAGTCTATAAGGGCTTCGTTGCACGGTGACGTTGGGATCAATTAAACGAATTTCTAATTGGCCCGTATTTACACAATTTCGCGGGAAACCCGTAATAAATGACTCTTCGAATTTTTCGAGAACAGAAATCAATCGATCTTTATCGTTACCAACTACATCAGTGTCGACCTCGTTAATGTTGACCGCATCTTCCGCAACTCTGCTACAAGCGTTAACCATTTTTGTCTTACAAATATCGACACTGTTTCGTGTAACATTCACGTCGAAACCTTGGCTCAAAATTTCACGACCAATCATGATATCGTATTTTAAGTAATTATCAGCAAGGGCATGAAAAGTTATCTCCAATGTAAAACCGTTAATACATACAGTGGATAAGATCTGAGATGTACTGTTAACGCAAGTATTCCCTATGCCTCGCATTACTACTACATCAGTCGTTCGTTTGCCAGAAAATTTCGAGGCTACGGATTCTTTGATTAATGAGCATTCGGCTCCGGAATCGAAATAAAATGGGAACGACTCACCCAGATGACTTAATTTACCAGCTGGAGGCTCTACCACGCTGGAGTCGTCTCGACGTTCGTTCTTGAAGCCGGGTTTTCTGTTCTGCAGTTGCGGACAATCAGGTGCGATATGGCCCTCCGCGCGACGCTTGAAGCAAACCACCTTGGACGATGTGGCTGGGCGGTTTCTTTCCTGGTGTCGTGTATCGTTCCGCTGTTCGCTATGCATCCTGGTAGCCCGATAGCTTGCACCGTTTGGCTTCGAGTTCCGTCGGTGAATTTCCTGGCGAAGATGTCAGCGTCAGCTCCTGGGGATTCGGTCTCCGACGGTCGTTCTCTGGATAGCCTTATTAACGCCGAGGCGGCTATCCCTTTGCCACCACAACGCGAAAGGAATTGTTCTGTCTTGTATCGAGTAGTCTCGGTCTTTGCTCCTTAGGCTGAGTTATCCGGTCCACGATTTTCATGAGTTGTTCCAAGGTGACACATGGGCTTGATCCCACTTCTGATGTCGGGTTAACATTAAGATTTAAGGCGCGTAACGATTCTTCGTTTGAGTTAGCCATCGTTTTACAAGACAGAGATTATATTTACGCGAATATACAAGATTTTACAAAATATTATGAATATTGAGTTTAATGAATGATAAGATTATCAGACGATAAGTTTAACTAATAATTAGATTAAAGAATAATAAGTTTAACGAACAATAAGAGGTGCGAATAATATGTCTTACGAATAATAAATTTAACGAATAATGAGATTAACGATTGATAGGTTTAACGAATAATGAATTTAATTAACGCTATTAACAATGTTTCCGGGGTTTAAAAGAATCCACGGTCAACAGTATAACTCTTTACTATGCGTAGAATAATTTTAAACACAAAAATACGATTGCTGAGACACTCGGTAAATTGGTCGATGTATCACTTTCCAAGGCGATCACACGAATGAATATCTGATGAAAATCTTTTTCGCTATACGACTGCATTTGTTTGTTATATCATCGAGAAGGTTCCAATCGTTGTTGCTAGGAAATTTCTGTCAAAAGTTTGTTGTATACTCTTTGGAAACATCGAGAAAGATCCAAACGCCGATACTAGGCAGTTTCTGTCTGGAGATTGATTCCTAATACAACGTGTGTCCCATTATATCAGCATCTCCAAAGTACAATTCTATGTGATTTCTAGGGAGAACAATACAACCGATCCACACCTTCGTCAGGCAAAACGTTTATCCCGTGACCGTGGCTACGTTCGGCGACCAGTTGTCACATCGAACCCACTTTCGCTTTCACAAATGTCAAACAATTACAAATGACAATTGCTTAATTACAGTTATGATAAAATCTAGGCTAAAGCATTAGAAGGCTTCCTCAAAATTGCAAAGGGAAGGCTCCGGTTTTCCTTTCATCTCCGACACGGCCATTCTGTCACACGTCCTCGTGTGCAGTTAAAATACAGAGTTTTTTTAACATTAGACTCGGTGTAACTGATATTATTTACCATTCGATTAGATGTTCCAAATAAGTCAGGGGTCCAGTTCAACAACAAAGCTCTGTTCGAAGATTTGGCAAGCAAGGAAATGAAAGAGAACTCAAATTAGGGTTATAGTTTGTATTCAAAGTGCCAGTTGCACTCCGTAAGTCACCAGTCAGACCGCAATGACACGACAGATCATTTTCGACTCCGCACAAAGCTCTCAGTTTGTTGGATCATATCACCACGTTGGGTGCATTACGAAAGGCAAAAGACACCAGTAAGGATATTATAGAAAGCGCAGGGCACCAGTGATGATATTATAGAAAGTACAAGCACTACACTGGGAGTATTATAAAAGGCGCATACACTACACTGGGTATATTACTATGACCACAATGCGGTATTAATAATTCCCAGAAATCAATGTGCTCGCATCGTTATTATCACTGTCGCTGTCATCACCGCAGACGTCCAACTCAGCAGGAATGTAACCATCTGGTATCTTTCTCAACTTGTCGTGTCTATCCTTATATGACCGTTTGCCATCTAGAGTTTTTAAAGTATATCTATCCCCCTCTAAAACTTCCGTTATCATGAATGGACCCTTGAATTTCGGATCTAGCTTCGTTTGGTTTCTTTCCTCGTTCTTACGTAACACAAAGTCACCGAGGTTGAACCTAACTATCTTCGCTTTCGTTTTGTCAAACCTGTCTTTATCATAACTGGCGCAAGTCTCTATGTTCTGTATCGCCTGTTGCCTTACATTGGAGATGTCTACTTCTTTTTCCTCAATATTATCAGGCAACGATAAGCCGTAGGGCCTTGGTGCCTTCCCAATTAATAATTCCAGAGGACTTGATTTGGTTACACGATTGGTGGTGCAATTCAAAGCTAGTTGTATCTCGCCAATCTCGTCTTGCCAAGATCGCCCGGTCGTTTCCACCGTCGTTAACATATTCTTCAGCGTACTCATAATACGCTCTACCTGTCCATTGGCCCTACTCGCTCCGGTTGCTATTAAGTGAAGTCTAATGTGTCTATTCTGGCAGAAATTTTGGAAATCTTTACCCGTAAAACATCTTCCTTGGTCCGCCATTACCCGGCAGGGATTGCCGAATAAAAATATAGCGGACTTAAGTGCTGTAATGGTGTTAAAGGAATCTAATTTACGGGTATGATACAGGTATACAAATTTTGTAAAAGCGTCGACCAAAACAATGATATACTCCTTCGAGTCACTCTTACCGCTTAATTTGCCCGTTATATCCATGTGTACCGTATGCCAGGGTATGCTGGTCTTAGGTATGGGATGTAGTTCAGCTTGTACTTTACCTGAACTAGCCTTCGAAACTCGACAAGCATGACAGTTCTCAACGAATTTGCGAACATATTTCGCCATTCCTTCGAACCAGTAATACTCGTAAAGTTTCTCAAGCGTTTTGTCCCAACCTAAGTGCATAATGGACTGATGCACATGGTTAATGACGGACCACCTGAAACCCCTTGGGACAATGGGCAAGCAAAGAGTTCTGCCTTTTCTCTGTATTTTACGATGGAGTGTACCGGACCGTAATTCATACGTATTCGCAATATCTTCCGCGAACTCTTCGTTTTGCAATTTACGGACGATCTCAGAGATTTGTGGGTCGCGACGTTGTTCTGCTAGCAACCAATCGTCGGAGATTTCAGATAGATCGATTTCTTTCTCTACAATTTTGTTGATCGTACGATGATCCAGATCTACGGGGTTTCTCGAAAAGAAATCTACATGGGCCATTCGTTTGCCTTCCCGATACATAATGTCAAAGGTAAAAGTTTGTCGGTAAGCCCACCATCTGTAAACCCTGTCATTTAAATGTACCTTGTTACTGGATGCCTTCAGAGAATTACAATCAGTGACAACAAGAAATTCCCGACCGTGCAGATAGTGACGGAAATTCTTGATGGCGTTTACCACTGCCAGCGTTTCTAACTCATAGGAATGATATCTAGATTCCGCAGGGCTAGTCTGCTTGCTGTAATACTCAACTACTCTATTTTTACCTTCGACCCTATGCATTAAGATAGCCCCAAATCCTTCGGAACTAGCATCCCTATGTAGTTCTATTGGATAATTGGGGTCAAAAATCATTAGCACCGGCTCATTGGTCAGAATAGAAATTACTTTTTGCCTGATTTTTTTCGTGTTTATCCGTCCAATTTATACTACCGGAAGTGAGTGCATACAAAGATTTCATTACCTGTGAGAATTTAGGAACAAATTTTCGAAAGTAAGAAGCTAAACCAATGAATTGCCGGAGCTGTGTGACGGTCGTCGGTGCGGGTAAGGAGCTCAAGGCTTGTACTTTACCTTGGTTTGGACGGACTTCTCCGTTATGAATCACATAACCCAGATAAAGTACTGACGTCTTCAAGAAGGAGCATTTAGAAAAGTTAAAAGAGAATCCGGCGTTTACGAGGAGAGGCGTATCTAGGACGGTGTTAAATCTTTCTAACGCCTGATCTATCGTATCGGCAATAATTAAGACATCATCCAAATAAACGACATCATATGAATAAGCAAGATCACCTAAGGCATTGAAAATGGCCCTCTGAAAAACAGACGGTGCATTCTTCAATCCGAACGGCATCGTCATCTATTCGTATTGACCATCGGGAGTAACGAACGCGATATATTCAGTCGAATTCGGGTGGATAGGGATTTGGCGGAACCCGCTGGCCATATCCAGGCTTATAAAGTATTTCGCACTTTTCAGTCTCGCGATCTGGTCAGCTATGAGAGGAAGGGGGTACCGATCCGCGACGGTGTTTTTATTTAATGCTCGGAAGTCTACAGATAATCTATCTGAACCGTTCTTTTTTTAACAAGTAATATAGGGCTTGCGAATGGTGAATTACTCGGTCTTATGATTTTTGCTCGGATCAGTTCGCCTATCCTCTCTCGAACTATTCTCCGCTCCTCCTCGCTGAGTCTATAAGGGCTTCGTTGCACGGTGACGTTGGGATCAATTAAACGAATTTCTAATTGGCCCGTATTTACACGATTTCGCGGGAAACCCGTAATAAATGACTCTTTGAATTTTTCGAGAACAGAAATCAATCGATCTTTATCGTTACCAACTACATCAGTGTCGACCTCGTTAATGTTGACCGCATCTTCCGCAACTCTGCTACAAGCGTTAACCATTTTTGTCTTACAAATATCGACACTGTTTCGTGTAACATTCACGTCG
The DNA here is from genome assembly GCF_011952205.1 of Bombus bifarius. Classification (NCBI taxonomy): domain Eukaryota; kingdom Metazoa; phylum Arthropoda; class Insecta; order Hymenoptera; family Apidae; genus Bombus; species Bombus bifarius. The sequence continues at coordinate 7,624 of NW_022885099.1, read as the reverse complement.
AAACCTTGGCTCAAAATTTCACGACCAATCATGATATCGTATTTTAAGTAATTATCAGCAAGGGCATGATAAGTTATCTCCAATGTAAAACCGTTAATACATACAGTGGATAAGATCTGAGATGTACTGTTAACGCAAGTATTCCCTATGCCTCGCATTACTACTACATCAGTCGTTCGTTTGCCAGAAAATTTCGAGGCTACGGATTCTTTGATTAATGAGCATTCGGCTCCGGAATCGAAATAAAATGGGAACGACTCACCCAGATGACTTAATTTACCAGCTGGAGGCTCTACCACGCTGGAGTCGTCTCGACGTTCGTTCTTGAAGCCGGGTTTTCTGTTCTGCAGTTGCGGACAATCAGGTGCGATATGGCCCTCCGCGCGACACTTGAAGCAAACCACCTTGGACGATGTGGCTGGGCGGTTTCTTTCCTGGTGTCGTGTATCGTTCCGCTGTTCGCTATGCATCCTGGTAGCCCGATAGCTTGCACCGTTTGGCTTCGAGTTCCGTCGGTGAATTTCCTGGCGAAGATGTCAGCGTCAGCTCCTGGGGATTCGGTCTCCGACGGTCGTTCTCTGGATAGCCTTATTAACGCCGAGGCGGCTATCCCTTTGCCACCACAACGCGAAAGGAATTGTTCTGTCTTGTATCGAGTAGTCTCGGTCTTTGCTCCTTAGGCTGAGTTATCCGGTCCACGATTTTCATGAGTTGTTCCAAGGTGACACATGGGCTTGATCCCACTTCTGATGTCGGGTTAACATTAAGATTTAAGGCGCGTAACGATTCTTCGTTTGAGTTAGCCATCGTTTTACAAGACAGAGATTATATTTACGCGAATATACAAGATTTTACAAAATATTATGAATATTGAGTTTAATGAATGATAAGATTATCAGACGATAAGTTTAACTAATAATTAGATTAAAGAATAATAAGTTTAACGAACAATAAGAGGTACGAATAATATGTCTTACGAATAATAAATTTAACGAATAATGAGATTAACGATTGATAGGTTTAACGAATAATGAATTTAATTAACGCTATTAACAATGTTTCCGGGGTTCAAAAGAATCCACGGTCAACAGTATAACTCTTTACTATGCGTAGAATAATTTTAAACACAAAAATACGATTGCTGAGACACTCGGTAAATTGGTCGATGTATCACTTTCCAAGGCGATCACACGAATGAATATCTGATGAAAATCTTTTTCGCTATACGACTGCATTTGTTTGTTATATGCTCGCTGGAGACATCGAGAAGGTTCCAATCGTTGTTGCTAGGCAATTTCTGTCAAAAGTTTGTTGTATACTCTTTGGAAACATCGAGAAAGATCCAAACGCCGTTACTCGGCAGTTTCTGTCTGGAGATTGATTCCTAATACAACGTGTGTCCCATTATATCGACATCTCTAAAGTACAATTCTATGTGATTTCTACGGAGAACAATACAACCGATCCACACCTTCGTCAGGCAAAACGTTTATCCCGTGACCGTCGCTACGTTCGGCGACCAGTTGTCACATCGAACCCACATTCGCTTTCACAAATGTCAAACAATTACAAATGACAATTGCTTAATTACAGTTATGATAAAATCTAGGCTAAAGCATTAGAAGGCTTCCTCAAAATTGCAAAGGGAAGGCTCCGGTTTTCCTTTCATCTCCGACACGGCCATTCTATCACACGTCCTCGTGTGCAGTTAAAATACAGAGCTTTTTTAACATTAGACTCGGTGTAACTGATATTATTTACCATTCGATTAGATGTTCCAAATAAGTCAGGGGTCCAGTTCAACAACAAAGCTCTGTTCGAAGATTTGGCAAGCAAGGAAATGAAAGAGAACTCAAATTAGTGTTATAGTTTGTATTCAAAGTGCCAGTTGCACTCCGTAAGTCACCAGTCAGACCGCAATGACACGACAGATCATTTTCGACTCCGCACAAAGCTCTCAGTTTGTTGGATCATATCACCACGTTGGGTGCATTACGAAAGGCAAAAGACACCAGTAAGGATATTATAGAAAGCGCAGGGCACCAGTGAGGATATTATAGAAAGTACAAGCACTACACTGGGAGTATTATAAAAGGCGCATACACTACACTGGGAGTATTATAAAAGGCGCATACACTACACTGGGAGTATTATAAAAGGCGCATACACTACACTGGGAGTATTATAAAAGGCGCATACACTACACTGGGTATATTACTATGACCACAATGCGGTATTAATAATTCCCAGAGATCAATGTGCTCGCATCGTTATTATCACTGTCGCTGTCATCACCGCAGACGTCCAACTCAGCAGGAATGTAACCATCTGGTATCTTTCTCAACTTGCCGTGTCTACCCTTATATGACCGTTTGCCATCTAGAGTTTTTAAAGTATATCTATCCCCCTCTAAAACTTCCGTTATCATGAATGGACCCTTGAATTTCGGATCTAGCTTCGTTTGGTTTCTTTCCTCGTTCTTACGTAACACAAAGTCACCGAGATTGAACCTAACTATCTTCGCTTTCGTTTTGTCAAACCTGTCTTTATCATAACTGGCGCAAGTCTCTATGTTCTGTATCGCCTGTTGCCTTACATTGGAGATGTCTACTTCTTTTTCCTCAATATTATCAGGCAACGATAAGCCGTAGGGCCTTGGTGCCTTCCCAATTAATAATTCCAGAGGACTTGATTTGGTTACACGATTGGTGGTGCAATTCAAAGCTAGTTGTATCTCGCCAATCTCGTCTTGCCAAGATCGCCCGGTCGTTTCCACCGTCGTTAACATATTCTTCAGCGTACTCATAATACGCCCTACCTGTCCATTGGCCCTACTCACACCGGTTGCTATTAAGTGAAGTCTAATGTGTCCATTCTGGCAGAAATTTGGGAAATCTTTATCCGTAAATCACCTTCCTTGGTCCGCCATTACCCGGCAGGGATTACCGAATAAAAATATAGCGGACTTAAGTGCTGTAATGGTGTTAAAGGAATCTAATTTACGGGTATGATACAGGTATACAAATTTTGTAAAAGCGTCGACCAAAACAATGATATACTCCTTCGAGTCATTCTTACCGCTTAATTTGCCCGTTATATCCATGTGTACCGTATGCCAGGGTATGCTGGTCTTAGGTATGGGATGTAGTTCAGCTTGTACTTTACCTGAACTAGCCTTCGAAACTCGACAAGCATGACAGTTCTCAACGAATTTGCGAACATATTTCGCCATTCCTTCGAACCAGTAATACTCGTATAGTTTCTCAAGTGTTTTATCCCAACCTAAGTGCATAATGAACTGATGCACATGGTTAATGACGGACCACCTGAAACCCCTTGGGACAATGGGCAAGCAAAGAGTTCTGCCTTTTCTCTGTATTTTACGATAGAGTGTACCGGACCGTAATTCATACGTATTCGCAATATCTTCCGCGAGCTCTTCGTTTTGCAATTTACGGACGATCTCAGAGATTTGTGGGTCGCGACGTTGTTCTGCTAGCAACGAATCGTCGGAGATTTCAGATAGATCGATTTCTTTCTCTACAATTTTGTTGATCGTACGATGATCCAGATCTACGGGGTTATTCGAAAAGAAATCTACATGGGCCATTCGTTTGCCTTCCCGATACATAATGTCAAAGGTAAAAGTTTGTAGGTAAGCCCACCATCTGTAAACCCTGTCATTTAAATGTACCTTGTTACTGGATGCCTTCAGAGAATTACAATCAGTGACAACAAGAAATTCCCGACCGTGCAGATAGTGACGGAAATTCTTGATGGCGTTTACCACTGCCAGCGTTTCTAACTCATAGGAATGATATCTAGATTCCGCAGGGCTAGTCTGCTTGCTGTAATACTCAACTACTCTATTTTTACCTTCGACCCTATGCATTAAGATAGCCCCAAATCCTTCGGAACTAGCATCCCTATGTAGTTCTATTGGATAATTGGGGTCAAAAATCATTAGCACCGGCTCAATTGTCAGAATAGAAATTACTTTTTGCCTGATTTTTTTCGTGTTTATCCGTCCAATTTATGTTCTTGCTACCGGAAGTGAGTGCATACAAAGATTTCATTACCTGTGAGAATTTAGGAACAAATTTTCGAAAGTAAGAAGCTAAACCAATGAATTGCCGGAGCTGTGTGACGGTCGTCGGTGCGGGTAAGGAGCTCGAGGCTTGTACTTTACCTTGGTTTGGACGGACTTCTCCGTTATGAATCACATAACCCAGATAAAGTACTGACGTCTTCAAGAAGGAGCATTTAGAAAAGTTAAAAGAGAATCCGGCGTTTACGAGGACGGCGTTTACGAGGAGAGGCGTATCTAGGACGGTGTTTAATCTTTCTAACGCCTGATCTATCGTATCGGCAATAATTAAGACATCATCCAAATAAACGACAACATATGAATAAGCAAGATCACCTAAGGCATTGAAAATGGCCCTCTGAAAAACAGACGGTGCATTCTTCAATCCGAACGGCATCGTCATCTATTCGTATTGACCATCGGGAGTAACGAACGCGATATATTCAGTCGAATTCGGGTGGATAGGGATTTGGTGGAACCCGCTGGCCATATCCAGGCTTATAAAGTATTTCGCACTTTTCAGTCTCGCGATCTGGTCAGCTATGAGAGGAAGGGGGTACCGATCCGCGACGGTGTTTTTATTTAATGCTCGGAAGTCTACAGATAATCTATCTGAACCGTTCTTTTTTTAACAAGTAATATAGATTACTCGAGATTACTATAGAATCGAAATAAAATGGGAACGACTCACCCAGATGACTTAATTTACCAGCTGGAGGCTCTACCACGCTGGAGTCGTCTCGACGTTCGTTCTTGAAGCCGGGTTTTCTGTTCTGCAGTTGCGGACAATCAGGTGCGATATGGCCCTCCGCGCGACACTTGAAGCAAACCACCTTGGACGATGTGGCTGGGCGGTTTCTTTCCTGGTGTCGTGTATCGTTCCGCTGTTCGCTATGCATCCTGGTAGCCCGATAGCTTGCACCGTTTGGCTTCGAGTTCCGTCGGTGAATTTCCTGGCGAAGATGTCAGCGTCAGCTCCTGGGGATTCGGTCTCCGACGGTCGTTCTCTGGATAGCCTTATTAACGCCGAGGCGGCTATCCCTTTGCCACCACAACGCGAAAGGAATTGTTCTGTCTTGTATCGAGTAGTCTCGGTCTTTGCTCCTTAGGCTGAGTTATCCGGTCCACGATTTTCATGAGTTGTTCCAAGGTGACACATGGGCTTGATCCCACTTCTGATGTCGGGTTAACATTAAGATTTAAGGCGCGTAACGATTCTTCGTTTGAGTTAGCCATCGTTTTACAAGACAGAGATTATATTTACGCGAATATACAAGATTTTACAAAATATTATGAATATTGAGTTTAATGAATGATAAGATTATCAGACGATAAGTTTAACTAATAATTAGATTAAAGAATAATAAGTTTAACGAACAATAAGAGGTACGAATAATATGTCTTACGAATAATAAATTTAACGAATAATGAGATTAACGATTGATAGGTTTAACGAATAATGAATTTAATTAACGCTATTAACAATGTTTCCGGGGTTCAAAAGAATCCACGGTCAACAGTATAACTCTTTACTATGCGTAGAATAATTTTAAACACAAAAATACGATTGCTGAGACACTCGGTAAATTGGTCGATGTATCACTTTCCAAGGCGATCACACGAATGAATATCTGATGAAAATCTTTTTCGCTATACGACTGCATTTGTTTGTTATATGCTCGCTGGAGACATCGAGAAGGTTCCAATCGTTGTTGCTAGGCAATTTCTGTCAAAAGTTTGTTGTATACTCTTTGGAAACATCGAGAAAGATCCAAACGCCGTTACTCGGCAGTTTCTGTCTGGAGATTGATTCCTAATACAACGTGTGTCCCATTATATCGACATCTCTAAAGTACAATTCTATGTGATTTCTACGGAGAACAATACAACCGATCCACACCTTCGTCAGGCAAAACGTTTATCCCGTGACCGTCGCTACGTTCGGCGACCAGTTGTCACATCGAACCCACATTCGCTTTCACAAATGTCAAACAATTACAAATGACAATTGCTTAATTACAGTTATGATAAAATCTAGGCTAAAGCATTAGAAGGCTTCCTCAAAATTGCAAAGGGAAGGCTCCGGTTTTCCTTTCATCTCCGACATATACATTTATTTAGTTACTATTCTCTGCTAATTTCATACGAATTTCATCGTCTACAGCCTACTTTATATATTATATGTGTAACTTAAAATCATTGGAATAATTATTCTTGCATTAACATTAATGTACGTGCCAAATAATACGTGCAGTACACCTTCATACGCTATTGATTATTTCCTGTAAATGGAGGATCTTAATATAATGTACAAAATATATAAAATTTAGCATTAAAATTGTCGCACTTGTAATATCGGAATATATTAAAGGTGTAATTTTGTCCGATTAATTATAATTTATTAATAATGGATTGAAAATACAGATATTAGTTAGACAGAGAAACGATGTTTGATTAACAGGAAAACTAAATGCAACGCTCGTACTTACGACAAATAACTTGACAACTATTTGGGAACTCTCTCTCTCTCTCTCTAGCAACTCTAACACTCGCAACTCAATTCTAACGACTCTATGCTTCGACGTCTCGATCAACTCTGATCTTCGCCAATACACTCCTGCTCGGTCGTGCTCGCTCTTGCTCTCGTCCTCACACACACACACACACACACACACACACTTTTCGGCTCACATACTCTGGCCTCTCGATTGCCACTCCTTGAAATATGAAACCGTACTTCTGTTTTGACCCTGCTTATCTTTTCTCGCGTCACTGTTACTAGGCGCTCTTGGATGTAAACAAACCACGAAAGACGACGTACATGGTGTTTTCTAATTTCAGACGATCTCCAATCAAAGCTATTCTACGATATTACAATCGGCCTTTCCTGACAATCACATCTGCCCTCAGATGTGCTCATCATCGCCGCTCGCACTTACATCACTATCGTCAGCATTCCACCATTTCATGTAATCGGCTGCTGTGGAAGTTGTACGTGGCCCTTCGTGCTCCCCCTCTCGCTGCACTATGTATCGGTCATTTCGCAGGACTTTCATCACCCGATACGGTCCAAGAAACTTCGGATGCAGCTTTAGCCCGGGACCTTTCTGCATCCTCTCGATTGCCACTAGATCTCTCGTCCTGTATGCTGTCGCCTTCTTGCGTCTCCTGTTATACGCCCGCTTGCTTCGGATTCGGATCTCCTCAATCCGTCTCTTTGCGTCTGCACGCAACTGATCTCGTTCCTCTTGGAACACCGCAGCCTGTTCGTCCTCGATGCTACTGCTCGCTCTTCCTCTATCTTCCTCTCCGTTGCTTGTTTACCCATTTCACTCTTGTCAGGGGCTTTGATCGTCGTGGCAGCATCGTGACATTTTCGTAGGCTCGGTTCGTATATGGAAGACGTTAACAACTTACCATCTACCGAGATTATGATCTCTTCTTTTTCGAAGGTCTTCACGTTCATCGTGTCCTCGACAATCCCATCGTCGTTCTCGTCATCCACATCCTCTGTATATCGAATCTTCGTATCGATAT